>NW_027249072.1:2407500-2668544 GCF_030848795.1 Temnothorax nylanderi
GTTTCCGTTCTAGGGGAAAAGATACATGATCGATCAATAGACTAAACTTAAATATATGTATATCATGTGTTATATAATCATATGTTTAGCACATAATATATATTATGTGTTATATATCTTAACATCTCTTGTGTTTGACAGATGGAAAACAGTGGTGTAGTACACATGCTCAAAAATCAGAAAACGGAAGATCTTGGTTGTATGTATAAACTATTTTCGAGAGTATCAGACGGATTGCGCACTGTGTGCGACTGTGTATCTCAGTTCCTCAGAGAGCAGGGCCGCGCGTTAGTGCAAGAAGAGCATGAATCAACCACAAATCCCGTTCTTTACGTCCAAAACTTGTTAGATCTAAAAGATCGCTTTGATCATTTTCTACATTATTCTTTCAATAATGACAAGAATTATAAACAGATGATAGTATCGGATTTTGAATACTTCCTTAACTTGAATCCTAAAAGCCCGGAATATCTGTCGCTATTTATCGACGACAAATTGAAGAAAGGCGTTAAAGGAGTTAGTATTATGTGTATAATTGCATTGTTACATATCGTATGACTTTCGATACATTTCGATACATGAATATATTTGGTTTTAGATGACAGAGCAGGAGATTGAAGGGATCCTAGATAAAACTATAGTTTTATTCCGTTTATTACAAGAAAAGGATTTATTTGAACGGTACTATAAACAACACTTAGCTAAACGATTATTGTTGAATAAGTCTGTTTCAGATGATAGTGAAAAGAATATGATATCCAAACTTAAGGTGAGAACTAGAACTAGATATAATGATATTCTAGATCAAATTTGTTCATATCTGAAACGGGTATTGCTTACATTTTTATATTATAAGAAGTTAAAAACATATTTTTTGATTATTTTTTTAGACTGAATGTGGATGTCAGTTCACATCAAAGTTAAAAGGCATGTTTAAGGATATAACAGTCAGCAACACTATTATGGATGAATTTAAGGATCATGTTCTTACGTCTGGCGTAAGTATCAAAATAATATAATAAAGCATAGACCAGCTAATAAAGAAAATATAATAAAAGGTTTTATTATGACAGAGTATATCTTAAATGCTTCTCTAATTTTGATATTAAGATTTTATATAAATATTAATTTGAATATTTCCATATGTATAAATAAAATATAAATTAGTGTATAAGTTACAGAAAAGATTGTTAACGCGTAATATTCTGGTTGTGTTTAGTTAAAATATTTTATAAAATTTGTATTTATGCGTATACCATAGATATAGATTATTATTTTATGTCTTATCTGTGTATGTTTCATAAAGACAAATCTACATGGTGTGGATATAAGTGTCCAGGTGCTCACAACTGGTTTCTGGCCAACGCAATCAACCACTCCAAAATGCAGTATGCCCACTGCTCCGCGTGATGCCTTTGATGCCTTCCGACGCTTCTACCTAGCTAAACATAGCGGTCGACAATTAACGTTACAGCCACAATTAGGTGAGTTATTATTTTTATGTCTTTATCAATATCTGTTTTTACTTAAACATTTAATAATATGAGTGCAATGATAAAAATTTGTACAGGTTCTGCTGATCTAAACGCTGTATTTTATGGACCACGAAAAGAAGAGAGTAATTGCGGAGGCTTGGATATTCCATCATCTTCGAGTTCTATTGGGAATGATAGCGCAAGCAGCAGCTTAGTAAGCCAGCGAAGCAGCATGTGTAGTACACCACGAAAGCACATAATACAAGTTTCCACTTACCAAATGTGTGTGTTAATGCTGTTCAATAAAAGAGAAAGGTTAACATATGAGGTGAGTTTTGATATAAGTTTAAGCAGCTAATTACTCATCTCATATCTACATATGTTACATGAAGAATCAAAAATGTTTATAATTTCTATATATACATATGTATGAATATTGTGTAGGAAATTCAAGGTGAAACCGATATTCCAGAGAGGGACTTGGTCAGAGCATTGCAATCTCTTGCCATGGGTAAAGCTATACAAAAAATTTTACTTAAACACCCTCGTACCAAGGAAATTGAATCTACGAATTGTTTTTGTGTGAACGACAGTTTTACCAGTAAATCACATAGGTATTATATTTTTATGCAATAAATGATATATATATATATATATATATATATATATTAACACTTTCGCAGCTGGCGATTCTAGCGCGTGACTGTACTGAGAGCTACGTGCAAATTTATTTCATTTTCGGATCCAAACTATTTTTAATTCCGTTTAAATGCTCATTTTGATGAAATCAATTTATTTATTTAGATAGCTGCAGTAATCATAAATACGAATCATAAAATCATGTGCTTTCCTAAAAATATAAAATAACGTTAAATTATACTAGCGGCAACAAACTACATTTTAAAATGACGTAAAATTACATCAAGGACAATTGGCTACAAATCTTAAAAGTGACATAAAATTACGTTAGTGGCTGCGAATGTGTTAATAATACGTGTGATGTAAATAACCATCTTTTATTGAATATTTGTATCGCTTTTGTTAAGAGTAAAGATCCAGACCGTAGCAGCAAAGGGAGAATCCGAACCTGAGAGAAAAGAGACGCGCAATAAAGTCGATGAAGACCGGAAACACGAGATCGAAGCAGTCATCGTACGAATTATGAAAGCCCGAAAGCGTATGCCTGTATGTAACTTGAAAATTCTTACAAATATAAGTTCACTGTACACGGTTAATTCATTGATACATATTTTTCGAACGTAAAAAAATATTTTTTTATTCGAGATAAGCTATAATATGTGTAGGGCATAATCAATATATATCAATTTATTTTCTCTTTTATTAGCATAATATACTGGTAACAGAAGTAACAGAACAATTAAGCGGTCGATTTTTGCCTTCACCTGTAATAATTAAGAAACATATCGAAGACTTAATCGAACGAGAGTACTTGGCTCGTACACCGGAAGATCGGTATGTAATGCATGTTATACATTGACGCTTATATTTACAGAAATACAAACTAATACATTTTACGATTTACAGGAAGGTGTATACATATGTTGCTTAATGCTGAATTCAATATTGGATGTGTACAAACATGTAAGTAATTTGTAATAATATATATCCTCTTACTACACATTAATGATTCTTCATATTTTATTCACCGAATCATTATTACATCACCATTATTTGGCGTCATTATCGTTATCTTCTTATTATTATCATTTCTCAGGTGTGAATTATTATTGTCCAGGGGATATTCCAATGTCAACAAGAAAATTATATTTCCATAGAGTTTGGATATTCTGTATATATGTATACAGTTAATATATTGACTATATATTATTAATTGACACTTATTTAGCTTTAAATTTACAGCGTATAATGTTCTTTACAGGAATATATGATTGGGAAGTTGATCGAAAATGCTAAAATATTGAGTACGGCCGATATTGCAAATACAAAGACAAAGAAAATAGAGAATGGGTAAATAACTAAAATAAGTGATGTGAATGTATTATTAAGAATATACTTGTCTCATTTCCAACAATTCAATATTATTTTTCAAGTTTGCAC
Source organism: Temnothorax nylanderi (assembly GCF_030848795.1). Lineage (NCBI taxonomy): Eukaryota > Metazoa > Arthropoda > Insecta > Hymenoptera > Formicidae > Temnothorax > Temnothorax nylanderi. Next base: position 2,411,055 of record NW_027249072.1, read on the forward strand.
TCCACAGCCCTAAATATAAATCACGTTTATCTTCTTATATATAAAAAAAAACATATGAGTACACAAGTGTTGATTTTCATCTAAATCCATTTTTGGATATATATTAGTTAAGATATGCTTTCACACTATATTTTGTATTTATATAAATATATAAAATTTGAATTTATGTAGTAATAAACATTATACACTCTCCAATGTTGACGCTTAACAACTTCCACCTCTTCCACCTAGCTTTTCAATTATTTCATTGCAATTTAATCCACTCTGACCGTTTTAGTACAACACAGAATATTTATTATAGTATGCCAAAAGTGGGATCTACGAATCTGTAAGAGATGCAGAATTTGTTAGCGGGATGATATGTGCGCATGAGATTAAATAAAGACGAAGATCTTAATAAAATGCAGTTTAACTCAAACATGTATTGCACTCTTTCACGTTGTAGTGAAGAAAGGCGAATTGTTGTCATGTTTTTATTTTTATTTGTATTCTCTCTTTATTTATTAAGATGGAGTTTTAATATTTAAATGAAAATTTTACCCTTTTTCGTACACAAAACTGAATAAAATTAAAATGCTACAACAGCACTTATTATATTCCTGAAATATTCACCCAATACATTTATTTTCTATACAAAGTTTAACATGCTAAACAAATACAAAATATCCAGTTTACCCTAACTAAAAAGTAGTTCTTGTAAAGTTTCATCATCGTATACATTCCTACAGGATCAAGCTGGAATGTAACGACCTTTCGATGATAAATCAAAGTATAATTGGATATGACTTCAAGTATAAATTGTATACAACGTGATACAGTTATTCATCATAATTTACTGTACTCTGAAAAGTTCATCCCACTTCTTATAAACATTACAATTTGCGTCGGTGTTAACCAATACTGTACAGAGTCGTCTCAACTCGAATCTGTGAGATTCCACGGGGATTAACAGACAGGTATACATTGGCTTGAGTTTAAATCAGCTGACGGGCGGCAGGCATCAGTGGTGGTGATGGTAAGTAAAGCTAATCATTCGGGGTTATTCGTTAGAAGATGATGATGATGATTCCCGCCTCTTCTCGGCATGCTTTTTTGTAAACTCTTTCGCATTTTTTAAAAACTTTTTTCTATCCTTCAGAAATTCTTCAGCTAGATCCGCTCTCAAAGGATGCTCGGGCTCTAGGATCATTTCCTTAGGAATACGGAAAATTAAGTACCTGTGGAGGAACATCATTATTCCGTAATATCATATTCAGAAATTATTCTCGCACAGGTGTGGTTGAATTGGTTCTTTTCAAAGAAATTGATTTCATGTTAATCTTTGCTCTGGAGTCTTTTACAAGACGCTTCAAGTATCGATTTTTGCGTCTCAATTTTACAACAACATCATACAACGATTTAGCTGTTGGACTTAGATGACGAACACGTGTGATATTTCTTAAGTTCGGTCTGACATGTTTGCTTCTTCTTGAAGATTTTTCCGTATTTCTCTGACCATTATCATTATCATTATTATTATCATTTTGGATAACTTCATTCTGAGAATCGAAACTTTCTGTCTCTTGCCCTGAGATTGTAGGAACTTCATTGTGTTCTATATCTTCATTCTGAGAATCGAAACTTTCTGTCTCTTGCCCTGAGATTGCAGGAACTTGATTTTGTTCTATATCTTCATTCTGAGAATCGAAACTTTCTGTCTCTTGCCCTGAGATTGTAAGAACTTGATTTTGTTCTATCGTATCAGCTACCATGACAGGTATTGCTGTATTTATCAACTTACGACGATGTACAGAACATGAGTAATCTGTTTCTGCAAAGTGCTTATGGCATACTTTAAATCTTTGTAAATCCTGAGCACAATAATTTATTAACTGATCCAATTTTAAACTGTGTATCCATTGTGAACATCTCTCAATATCTTTTGGAAATTTGTGTGAAGGCACTTTTACTCCTGACTTGCAGCCAGGAACGCAACAACTTTTGCCCATGTTCTAATAAAAGTTAAGCAGTTTTGGAATTTTTGTATAAACTCTTCCAATTGTACTGTATTTAGAGATGTCCCAGGTAGCAAACACAAGTCATTTTGACGTCAAATTTTGGTCCTTTACTGACCATTCCTGACGTCACTAACTGGCGGCATAATGACGTTAAAATGACGGTCTAATGTCACAGACAATTGACGTCATTTTCTGACGTCTTATTGACGGCAAAAATAGGTCCATTGTACGACATACCGGTTTCTAGAAATGTTTTTTATGAAATTAAAATGTTAAAATGTCTACTTGATAAACGTTTATAAAAAAATGTTTTTTTTCTTTATCTAAGAAAAAAAAACTTTTTTAACTGTTTCGTTACATGCCATGTGCGTATAGCCGCTCTCAAGGCGGTCACCCATCCTAGTACAGTACCGCGTCCGAGTCGCTTGACTTCGATGATCTAGTGGACAGTGACGATCTTCTCACCCTGATGCTTCCTTATTAACTGTACTTGTCTATAACAGGTACATCTTTAAAGTGTTCAAAAATCTTGTAATGATAATCTTCTTGATAGCTATAACACTGCGTGAAATAGTTATCATAAAACTATAATCACACGCAACTACATCCACTTATACCATAAATTCGCCACTTCAATCATAAAGTTGCTAAACAAACATATTGCAGTTAATTTTGTGGTTTTTATTTTATTATTACTTTATTAAACAATATTAAGAAGTAAAAATAGTTATATTACAAAAAGACCTTATTTGGACGACTTTAAGACGTCTTTAAAATGACGTCTTTAGATGGTCTAAGAAATGACGTCTTATAAACGTCCATTATTAGTCGCCGATGTCATAGACTAACCTAACCAAAAATGACTAAAAATAGACGTCATAATGATGTTATGGAATAACGTCAGTATAATGTCATTTTTAAAGACATAGTCGCTTTTTGGTCATTTGACGTCATTTGTACAAACATGACTAGTATTTGACGTCAAAATGACTTGTGTTTGCTACCTGGGGTGCAACTCCGAAGGATTTGTGAAATCAAATTAAATTTAACTATTTCTTTCGAAACCACCCAGGTAGCATATACACGTTTCAAAAATGTTTTATAAGCGTTTTCCGAAACGTTTTGTAACCAATTTCTAGAAACGTTTGTCACGAGTAAAAATGTCCATTCGAAAAACGTTCGAAGGAACGTTTCTTTACCGATAAAATAACGTTTAAAAAACTATTATAGAAACGTTTTGTTTTAACGATAAAGACATTTTAGATAAAGACGTTTAAAATTCCTACTTTTCACGTCTTTTGAACGTGTTTATGCCGTCTTTGAGACATGCGTGAGAAGCTTCTAAAAGCTTTATGGATATACCATCTATGACGTCTATTCTTTTTCGAAGAAATTCCTGAACTGATGCACATTCATACAATAAAAAAAAAAGTTGAAGTGAAAGAAAATATACTTGTCTCACTCTAACTTAATTGCATTACTGATGTTCACCATTTCAGAAAGTTCTTCAAAACGGAACACACGTATAAATGTTCTTTCAATGACCACGTTCAGCAGAACGTTTATTTTGCAACTGTTGGAAGTTTTGTAAGCATAGATTTGTACGATGACAAATAGATTAAGACCGGTAGGACGAAATTAATTTAAGTAAATTAGTGGATATATGCATGTGCATGGATAAAATGATTTATTATGTGTAATGATTTATTATGTGTAATGATTTATTATGTGTAATGATTTATTATGTGTAATATAAATTTATTAATTAGTGCAATATAAATTTAAATGTTAAATGTTTAAAAAAAGGCTACTATATATGTAGGTAAAGCAAATTATAATTTTGATAGGAAAAATTTAATAAATAGGTATATTTCTTAACTGTAGAAACGTAACAAATACGTTTCTTAAATTATGGTTTGAAAAACATTTCCTTTTTTTACGGTTATGAAACTATGTATACGTTCAAAAAACGTATAAGAAACTAATATGTGCTACCTGGGCAAATCAAACCAAACCGACAAAATTGCATGCAAATGTAAAAAAAATTAAATTGACAATATGGATCCGGGTTAATAGTTTGCACATCTAATTACGTATTAATATGTAATAAACTTACCAATCTGCTCCGTTCCTTGCGAATGCGGAAGTGGAATGCGTCAAAGGCAAAAGCGAGAGGCTGACGCAACGTTTCAGGACGATATACGAGATAAGTACGTCCGAATAAGATACACAGAGGAACCCGATCGTCGACTCTGAAAAATAGAATAAGAATATTGACATTAATTTGTGCCGATTCTCGCTCGATTCACTATTTACGAGAATTCCGATAATAAACTTACCAATCTCTCCGTTCTTTGCGAATGCGGAAGTGGAATGCGTAACAGGCAAAAGCGAGATCCTAACGCGACGTTTCAACGTTTGGACGACACACGAGATACGCCCGAATGAGATACAGAGAAAACGTCGATCGTCGACTCTGAAAAATAGAATAAGAATATTGACATTAATTTGTGCCGATTGTCGCTCGATTCACTGTTTACGAGAATTCCGATAATAAACTTACCAATATTCTCCGTTCTTTCCGAATGCGGAAGTGGAATGCGCAAAAGGCAAAAGCGAGAGGCTGACGCCACGTTTCAGGACGATATACGAGATAAGTACGTCCGAATAAGATACACAGAGGAACCCGATCGACGACTCTGAAAAATAGAATAAGAATATTGACATTAATTTGTGCCGATTCTCGCTCGATTCACTATTTACGAAAATTCTGATAATTAACTTACCAATCTGCCCCGTTCCTTGCGAATGCGGAAGTGGAATGCGCAAAAGGCCAAAGCGAGAGGCTGACGTAATGTTTCAACGTTTCAGGACTTTCAGGATGATACACGAGACACATCCATGTACACATCCATACCGCACAAAATGATCGTTGATTTCGAAAGAAAATTCGGTAGTCGCGATTCGCGATCAGTCGCGATGCTCGTGATTGCCGCCAGTTGTTGCTCGGTTGCCCCACTCGGCTCACGTGACTGATTCAACTGACGCCATATTGAATTTTGGCTACGTAGTTCCCCAATTCACGCGGGACCTAAATTAGATGGCGCTGAAACGCTATACGACAAAATAGTACGGGAGTGTGCACCCCCTGCCTGTGACGGCCGGAGGGGGACTGGCGCCTTGAAACTCGGTAGGCGGGTTCTCGGGGACAGAGAGAAGGATGAGAGGCGCAATGACAGCGATTTTCTTGGGACGTTTTTGCTAGGCCGTACAGTAGCGCCACACATCCACTTTTAAGAATTGGAACTACGAGTCACCTCCACTTTTCGATACTGTCAATGAATTTGGTTCATGTCCGTGCTATGTACATACATTATTTCACTTTTCGATATTGTCGGTCTTTGGTGGTCGTGTCCGTGCTACATCCACTTTTTGAAACTGTCGGTCATTTGGTTCATGTGCACTGCACATGGTTTGCATCCGTGCTAATGGTTCGTGTCCGAACTACCCAGCTGGAGGGGATATGCTGGCCACGGCGGCCGCGCTTGGCCGGCCCGGCGCACCGACGTATAGTTGGCAAACAAATTAAAAATTATTGCAAATTATCTTATCCAATCGTTTGGAAATCATTTGGAGATATTCGGAAAAAACTTTTCAGAGTTTGGAAAACCATACAATAATCACAATTAATTAAAATCAATTAAGCGTATAATTAGCAGAAAGTGTCTAAAAAATATTTTTTTTAAATCCAATCGCTCCAGAATCATTTGGATAAAGTGTCGATATAATTTTTATTATTTCGAAAACAACTCTATTCTAATAAAAATTAATTAAAGGCGTCCAACGGCGGGTATGCTTCACGGGCTTGGAAAAATTAGCGGGGAAAGAAGACCCTGTTGAGCTTGACTCTAGTCTGGCACTGTAAGGAGACATGAGAGGTGTAGCATAAGTGGGAGATGGCAACATCGCCGGTGAAATACCACTACATTCATCGGTTCCTTACTTACTCGGTTAGGAGGAGCGCGTGCCCCGAGGGCTTCGTGCCCCGGCGGTCACGGTGTTCTAGAGCCAAGCGTGTCAGAGTGGCGTGAGGCCTCGCGGCCGATCGCCGTTAATACTCCCGCGTGATCCGATTCGAGGGACGCCAGGGTTTCGTTTTAATGGCCTAGTTTACACCGATCTCTTGATACGCGTATCAAATAGTATATTTGAACTGATCAGCCAATAATCAAACTAATTTACTACCCAGATAGCCAAACCTGAGCAGCAGATTCCAAGCAGAATCTGCATTAAATTTTTGGTATCAGGAAGGCAACAAATTGCACGCGGAAACTGCTCTATCAGACGATGTTGTCAAACTGTAGCCAGAAATGCGACAGAGCCTGCTGACAGGCAATGTGAGCAGATTAGCAGCAGAAACCGCGCAGAGCCTGCACACATACTTGGCAGCAGATTGACAACAAAGATCGAGCAGAGCCTGCGCGCATGACTTGAAAACAGAGTGGCAGCAAAAACCGAACAGATTCTTAATTAAGAAAGATGCATGGTAGCGCATCTTTCCGTGATAGTTTGCAACGACGCCACTAAGCGGCGCATAATGGTAAGACTAACTCGTAAGTAAATTTCAGTTGAGGGCTAATATAAGCAGGGTTCCTGCGAAGCAAAATTATAACATCCGCGAGACATATCTTTGTCAGCAATACAACGCAAGGCTCAACCAAAATTGCTGCAATGATATAGATATGCAAAATAATATTTTCCAAAGTAAGATGTAAAGTATATTGTGTGTAATGTATATTTTTCAAATATTAAAAAAATCTTTCAAACGTGAAACAATTATTGCTGATTGGGTTAAACATATTTTATTTTTCGAAGCAATATTTCTGATAGAAAAATTTTACAAATATTATTGTATATATTTATTTGCAATCTTTTAAAAATATTTTCGAAAATATTTTTCTGACATAATCTGGCGGACATAGAAAGATTTAAAAAATATTTTTGTAAATTATTTTAATCTATACCTAAAAAATATTTAAAAAATATTTTGTGCTGTATGGGTATGGACAAAGTCTGCTCGGTTTTTGCTGCCAAACTGTTCTCAGGTCGAGCGCGCAGGCTCTGCTCGGTTTTTGCTGCCAATCTGCTGCCAGGTTATGTATGCAGGCTCTGCGCGGTTTCTGTTGGCAATCTGCTTACATTGCCTGTCAGCCAGGCTCTGTCGACAGAACACGAGCTTAATGCGGACACAGATGGCTATGGTTTTGGTGTGGGATTTTGATCAAATTTGCTGCCAATCTGCGCGCATTCTGCTAACATTTTGCTATCTGGGTACTTTCATTTAGTGCAAAAACACAAAAAATTATCAGCCAAATCAAAAATGGTCGGGGTCAATCATTGGTTGATTTGGCATGGAATGCCCCATATATATAATATATATATATATTATTTACTACCGCATAGCGCCTTACTGTATCAAAGTAATTATAATGATAATATCAATAATGATGACGTTATTAATGGTATCGCTAAGGAATGCTAAATAGGCGATAAATGTAATTTCATAAAAGAGAATCGGTGTCGCGCTCGCGCATACCTACGTGTAACTGCACCGACTGCACGTCGCTGTACTCCCACCTCCCACCTCCCACCGCCGCGCATGCGCGAAGCCACGCAACACGCAACACGCAACATGACTGTCCGAAATGTCCGAATCGCAGAACTGACTGTCTGAAGAGTGCAGGCTGCTTTCGGGACTAATTTTTTAAACAATTTTTTGGCGTGTTAATCGCAGGTCAGTCAGCCAGGAAGAGCCAGGAGTTCGCAAGCGAAGGGCCTTCGCAACTTTCAGATGGCCACGCTCGAGGATAAGTCTATCTGGGAGGATGGAGAGGTACGCGACCCCTTTTTTTTTATTTACGAGAATATTTAACGTGTCGTCGACCGAGTATTTTCGGGTCGACCGAGAGTTTTCGGTCTTTTTGACACATCCAGTACTTTGTTCTTTTCTTGAATACCGATAACCTCGTACGCTCTCGTGCGATTGTTACTACGTATCTTGTTATCACTGTTTGACAGCCTTTATTGTTGTGCCATTTTCTCTTAGGAAGGTCCAAAGAGGTTTTAGAAGTCTCACACTAATGTTTTTTTTAACTTTCCTCAATGTTGTACGGATATGAAATTCGTAATCTTTCTAGTTCGTGATAAAATCTATTTCTAACCTCAAATCTAACGCATATAAATACAATATGATAATATCTTGAGACTCTGCTCCGTAGCAACATTTATATAACCTTTTCTCGCGATTCATTAAATTATAACGGTCAGCTCTTAAACGATTAATCATCGTGATCAATCTTTTTGGTCTGCTAAACTATGCATGGTCTGCTAAATCATGCATGTTTGTTTTCCATAAATGCAATACTCGTTAAAATATTCAATTCCCTTGAATCTTCCTTGTAGTTCTAACCTTTCTCTATAGTTCTATTATACATATCTTCTTTAAATAATGTCCTCCAGTCTTTAATAAGCACCTTGATTCTATCGTACTTCTTCCGTTGTCTCCTAAGCTAACGCACCTCGTTTCCTTTCATTCTTACATGACTAGAAATCTATCCTATAATAATTTTTATACTTTTATCTACCTTAGATAAAACATCTTTTGCAAAGGAATATCTTTTCTTTTATTTGATAGATATGTTTATATTGATAGACTAAGGTCATTATTACAAAGTGCTTTATAGGTTCTTAGTGAATCACTTAAAATCAATGTTAGTCATTTTTTATACAAAGCTTAAAATTTTCTCAATCGCCAGTGCATTTGTGATATTATCCAAAATCACAATATAAATATGCCAGAATTCTAAAAAATAAATGAGGTTTGTAAAACCAGGACTAAAAATATAGAACATATAGATGATAGATATTTGTAAGATAAATATATGTATATTGTTATTGAAAAAGAATTTGCCTCCTCCAGTAGTTTTGCACTAAGTATATGAAATATTTTTTTAAAATAACTGTCTTTATTTTCAACTCACTAAAGTATATGAATATATGTATATTTAGTAGTACAATCATTATGTGTATAGTTAATTCTTACATTTTAACGATAGAGGAATTTTGTAAAAAAAAAACTACGTTGTCTCTAGGAAACTTTGGGAGAGGACGTCCTGCGAATGTCCACGGACGAAATCGTATCACGTACGCGACTTTTGGATAACGAAATCAAGATAATGAAGAGCGAGGTGATGCGGATTTCGCACGAGCTTCAGGCGCAGAACGATAAGATCAAGGAGAACACAGAGAAGATCAAAGTGAACAAAACCCTCCCATACCTGGTATCCAATGTCATCGAGCTATTGGACGTCGATCCGCAGGACATGGGGGAGGAAGACGGAGCGGTGGTCGATTTAGATGCGCAAAGGAAGGGCAAATGCGCGGTCATAAAGACGTCGACTCGCCAGACGTATTTTTTGCCTGTGATCGGACTGGTCGACGCCGAATCGCTGAAGCCAGGTGACTTGGTGGGTGTCAACAAAGACAGTTATCTCGTGCTGGAGACTCTGCCGGCCGAATACGATGCCAGAGTCAAGGCTATGGAAGTAGATGAGAGACCTACGGAACAGTACTCTGACATCGGTGGGCTGGACAAGCAAATTCAGGAGCTTATCGAGGCCGTTGTGTTGCCTATGACCCACAAAGAGAAGTTCGAGAACCTGGGAATACAGCCCCCTAAGGGCGTTCTGCTCTACGGCCCACCTGGAACCGGAAAGACTCTACTAGCTAGAGCCTGCGCCGCCCAAACAAAATCTACCTTCCTAAAACTGGCTGGCCCGCAACTAGTACAGATGTTCATCGGCGATGGTGCCAAGTTGGTCAGAGACGCGTTTTCGTTGGCCAAGGAGAAGGCTCCGGCGATAATATTCATCGATGAATTAGACGCTATCGGCACAAAACGTTTCGATTCGGAAAAGGCGGGAGACAGGGAGGTACAACGTACGATGTTGGAGCTGTTGAATCAATTGGATGGCTTCAGTTCGACCGCTGACATCAAAGTTATCGCCGCTACGAACAGAGTCGACATCTTGGACCCAGCCCTGTTGCGTTCCGGACGCTTGGACAGAAAGATCGAGTTCCCGCATCCCAACGAGGAAGCCAGAGCGCGCATCATGCAAATTCACTCACGTAAAATGAATATGTCGCCTGATGTAAATTTCGAAGAATTATCTAGATCCACGGATGATTTTAACGGAGCACAGTGTAAAGCTGTTTGCGTAGAAGCGGTAAGCATTTAAGTTCAGGATCAATTATAATAATAGCAAGCATCAACTCTTTAACTGAACAATAAATATAAAATTTTTCTGTCTATATATTCACTAATATATTATTAACATCTACATCATATCGTTTAAAAATTATTATATTGTCCCGGTTAATGATTTGTCCTATTCGATCTTGCTACGTAATTTTGTCAAAATAATGATCAAAATGTGATGTGTTTCAGGGTATGATAGCATTACGACGGAACGCAACAGAAGTTACTCACGAAGATTTGATGGAAGCTATTAATGAGGTCCAAGCGAAGAAGAAAGCAAATCTGAATTATTATGCTTAATACGCCGTGTCGCGTCATTTATTTATTAAGATATCTTTTGTATAATAATAAATATAGAAATGTCTAACCTTCATATTTTCTTATTTTTCGGCAAATACGAGATGCACAAAGAAAAACGACTGAATGAATACTTTTCAAAGTCACATGTATTGAGAACAAAATTTCTATACTAATACTGTTCAAGTATTATTTCACAATGACTTAAAAAATGAAATTTCACACTTGAATAGGAATTTTTATTAAATGTTGCAGATATATATATATTTTTTAAGATGCCGTATCGTGCTACAAAAATAAAATTTTAATGACATTTATTTTATGCAAATTGGTACAAGGTATAGTGATAAATGTAAAATTGTTGCCAGATGATAAGAAGTATATGAAAGAAACCAAATTGAAATATTCACACAAAATATTAATATTTTAGCTTGCACAATAGATGATATCTGAGTTCATGATCTTCCATTTATTAACTAATTGTATATGACGTCCTTTACATCTAGATAGATTATAAATAGATTTAACGAGAGAGAAATCATTGGAAAGAGTAACTTATATGTTATTTCCAGCATTTACAAAATGCTTATTAATTATAAAATAACTTGTCTTGCTTGAAATGACGATACATAATAGAAGATACGATATCATAGTTATTAATCTATAATTCTCATCGCCTTCTGTGACTTCTTTTCCTGATTCTATAAAAATGGAAAAATATGAAATATAAATATCTATAAATATATGAATCTAAGTATTGTATCAATTTAAAGATTCAAATAACTATATTACATAGTAATACTTACTTCTTCGGTCCTTTTACGAAGCACCAATCGACAGAGATAGCCTGGCCCAGGATTTCTGTGCCGTTTAGAGCCTCTTTTGCAGCTTGTGCCTCCTTAAACGTTTCGTATTCCACCAATGCGTAGCCTTTTAGAAATCCCGTCCTTCTGTCCAGATTTAAATGCAAATTCTTGATCTGGCCAAACTCAGAGAACTTGTCCTGAATATCGTCCTCCTGTGCCTCCTCGTGTACTGAATTTATGAATAAGATCCATCCTTCCACAGCTGAAAGTACATAAAAAATATTAAATTATACCGACTGTAACAAATAAAATGGAGAAAAAAAATAAATCTTGTAATTCAAACTGAATTAACGAAGCTACAACAAAGATGTTCTTACATCTCTGAGGACCAGGCTCGTTGTCGTCCTCTTCAACTACATTCATAGACTCATAATGACCAACGTCATCTCTCGTCGACACTAATTCCGCGCCATGGCCTCTGCCTTTCCTCTTCTTCGCCTTCTCCTTAAGACGAGCGATACCCTCTGGAAACACACCAAAATAATCAGAACAATTTTTCACACGGTCCACATCGTTATGATCTTATTGCCATCTATTTTCACGTTTCTCATCATGAAATCTAACGATTTCAGACAAGATTGACGTTTGCACCGCCAATATTATTCAATAATTGCGTGCTACTCCAAAACTGCCAGGGAGAGAGACATGAGGCTTGCTCGTTTTAGCTGAACTTCTCGCACGAATCATCTTTCCTCTTTTTTTTCACGTTGGACAGAAAAAGAGAAGAGATAAGCTGTGCAAGAAGTTCAGCTAAAACGGACAGGCCTATGGTGCTCAGCTTGTTAAAGAGACACAAATGTATGAAAACGAGATGAAGAAGTTATCGAAGAACAGTACGAAGTTGAGGTTACGAGCTAAATCAATGCTCGTAAAATGTAACGAGAAAACGAGACTTACGATCTCCCTCGTCATCCACCTCAAACTCCTCAGCGTTATCGATGTCCAAAACATCCGCCATGGCTAAAGTTGAAGTATTTAAATATACGATATCGCGTTTACTATTACTACGCGTTGCCGACGTTGCCGTAGCACTTGACCATGAGCAACAAAGCAGTGCTTTAGCGCCACTGAACACTCAACACTCCTGGCTGCGTTCCGATATTCACTGCAAGTACTGAAAATCTATAGTTTACGTAACGTACACTATAGATTTTCAGTACTGACAGTGAATATCGGAACGCAGCCCACGGCGCAATGGCGAACTAAGCGTGCGACAAACACGGCGACAAATATTACGGGAACCAAATTTAAATCTTCATGCATGTATACGCACGTATATCTTTCCGATAAGTAAAAAGTATCAGGAGAATATAATCAGGTAAGAGATGATAAGAAAATTGAAACTGCAGACCCTGCCATTGCAAACAAGCTTGAACGTATTTATTATTCTCTTTACAAGCATAAAGTAATGCTTGGTTTACTTACAATTGTTTTTATTAAATTTAGAAAGTAAATGGTTACACATACATATACGTATATATTCGTCAAATGTTTAAAATGATGCAGTTTCTCTCTACGACCACACGCAGGAAGAAATTTAACTTTGTAAATCAAAATTGTATTCTATATATATTTCTAGAAATATATTAGTTTGAGCAATTTTCCTCCTTCGTGTTGAGGCAAGAAGAGAAATTTTATAAATTGAATTTTTTTTATACATTGCTTTCATATTTCTAAAAACATAAGAATAAATAAGGTAGCTTCTTGATCTACCGTAAAAATGATAAAATGTCTTTCACGAGAATTTCATCAATTTTCTATAGTTCTGTTACAATAACTGCATCACATAACTTTGTTATAACTCGTATTCTTATAATACAATTAGTATTATTATAATTTTGTTATAATGGTTATTATAACATTGTCATACAATTGTATTATACACTTTTGTTATATGTTACATACTTTTGTTATAATGATTATTTAACATTATATAACGTCATAGTAATTTCGTTATGATATATACGCTAACTAAATGATAAAATTATATTTATCATTTATTAATCCTCGGTTGACGCACCTCTCTCTCTCTTTTTCTCCAATACGTTTATCACTTATATTATCAATTTGACTCCAACCAATTTTCAAGCAGCTACTGTTCAAAAACTAACAGTTTAAATGAATCGCAAAGAATTCTAGAATCAAGTTTAAACATTGTACAATGTAGTCTCATTATAAGAAATTAATTTTTTGAGTGGCATCATGTTCAAAAAATTCTTAAAGAATGTAAATTTCGGCAAAAAACGAAATCATAACTTTCATTTTTCAATGTTTTTTGATCAAAATTTTGCATAATACTCTTAAGATATTTTACTTTAATAAAAATAAAAAAAATAGTCTGGGGTCACTTTGACCCCGTGTGACAACCGAGGATTAAATGAAAGTCAGACTTCATGAATAAAACTTTTTATCACTTTCCTTTTTGTATTGACTGCAAGCCACCGCGAACGAGCACGACGAAAGCTGCAACAGACATAAAATAGAAAATAGAAAATTTAGTTCATTATGTTTTGTAAATGTTACTAGAAATTATTATTGTTAAAACGTCTTAATGTTTCTTTCAATCGCCATTGGAATGCTTTTAATATTTGATAAATATATAACTTCATTATGATAATATGTAGATACATATTACAGAGTGCATGTATACTATCGACTTATCTGTTAATTCTTTAATCAATTTAGAGTTGATCTTTCCTTAGCAAAAATATCAAAATAATTTATTTAGTTTTAAATTATTGTATATTTTTAAAATTAAGTCTAATTACTATACTGTATACATTACTATAAAGATAACTTTGACGTTAAATGAAAATAAACACAATTCTTCTCTTTGGAATTTATTTTATTACATTCATATTTTTGCCAGTTGCTTATGATCGACTGAGACGATAATCTGATTGTGAGACTTGAATCTTTTTGCTGAGGAGAAGATTATAAAGAATCAGATAATTATCATAAAAAAATAAAGATAATTAACGAATTACGAGATACTCGATGTATATCAGTTATATATATGTACACATATGTTGGTATTTAATTATTCATATACATATGTCAATAAATAAAAGTCTGAATGTAAAAAGTTAAATAATATAATTATTTATTCGAACGTACGTGGCATACGCGCGCTGCAGTAACTCCAGCTCGTACAGTATGTGTAAACCTATAAGAACTCCTATAACTATAATGCTCCCGAAGTTAAAGATGCCTTTGGTCCATGAATTATTAGTCAAGGCTGATATAAAGTAACGTACGATTATAGTGATCATACACGCGTTATATGTTAGTGTACCAAGTACTATAAAAAGAGAATAACAGACTGCTCGAAACATGTCACACATCTCTCTGCTATTTCTGCATATCTGCCAAAAAATCAACATCATATACAAAATATATATTAACGAAATATTCCTTCTGATAAAATCATTAACAGTTATTTCGATAATTAAAACTGAGCGCTTAAATTCTAAAACATTGCTGACATCCCATCACCATTAAATTAACATTCTATCACCATTTTATTTGTTTTCTTACGCTCTTGGCTGCGGTCCACTTGACGCTACAAATGCTTCGAAGCATTCTTGTAGCGTCAAGTGGACCGCAAGCCTTATAGGCACGCTAAAATTATAAATTGTTCAAAGAATTGAATATTGTCATGATAGATTGCT
Organism: Temnothorax nylanderi; assembly: GCF_030848795.1. NCBI lineage: Eukaryota > Metazoa > Arthropoda > Insecta > Hymenoptera > Formicidae > Temnothorax > Temnothorax nylanderi. The sequence goes on from NW_027249072.1 coordinate 2,426,203, forward strand.
TATAAAAAAACAATGTCTTCTGTTATATCTCTATTAAAAGTTTTATTGTTTTGATATATGTATTTAACATGCATGTTTATGTATTGAGCTTCAGGTATGACACTGATGATCTCATTTTTACTTAATAACGTATATCGATTTCTCGCAAAATACATTTTTTAAATTGTAAAGTAATAATCTATTTTGCTATAAGATATAGAAATTCTTTTTTTTCCTTCTCTCTCCCAAATTTGATTTTATTTTCGACGAGCACTTTGCGATTGTCAATCCCTTCATATGGATTACCTGTATTAATGATTTGTACTTTACTTCTAATGGAAAGGCAGCATTACAATGTGTGCAATGAGATTGCTTTCTGAGGTTTGATGTATATTCTAAACAATGAATATGCATAAATTCCCGGTCACCGGTGCATTCACATGGACGTATGAGTTTCCCCTTACTGTCATCTAGAGCATAAGCAAATTTACACATACATTTTGATTTGCAATACTTCACAAGTAGAATAGAATAGAATTTATTTACTTCAGCTTGACAAGTAATAGTTGTACATACAATACACTTGGTAATAATTTCGCGTCATTAGAGCGTTTGAATTCTTTTTTCAATATCTATTTTGCAGAAATATGTGTACGAAATCTTTGACTTGTGAGTGTAGTGCCACACCGTTGTACAAATCATATAAGTTCAAAAATGTAATCTTATCAAAATCCCCAAAATAAACAAAGATTCATAGATGTCTTTTCTTAATTTTATAAAACGAATATGCATACCTTCGTTGCAATGTCGGCATATAGATGTAAAGGCAATAATATCATTACTTTCCATTTCTATCGAATGAGAGAGCATCGGTTGCATGCGTATGCTAAGGTTCAAATCGTCCATTTCATATGCTTCCATTTCTGATATATTTTATTAAACAATTAGATTTATTCTTGAACACTTGCAGCATTAATGCGAGAAATTTTCCGAGTTTCCCTCTTTATGTCGTCACAATTCACTTAATCTACTAATACTGCTTTATGTAGTACTCTAATAATCTTCGAGACTGAAAGAAAATATTTTGATATACTTAGACGGAGCCGGTTCAAATACAAACAGATTGCTCGGAATATTCGGTTTAATGTATATGTGTATATATGTATATTCTCCTTCGGTTTCGAATCTATTTGATTTCATTATCGATTTTATCGTAAATTTCGATTTTCAACAACTTTCACACTTCAGTTGTCACATGCCCTCCACCTAAAAAAAAGGCTAAAAATTTAAAATTTCCGTTCACAGATGCCAAGTATATAAATTAAAAATTTTCATGTTTAACAAATAAAAACGTATGTTCAATGAAACAGATAAAATGACTTATCCATTGCATAGACATTTATTTGAAGTAATATGAAGAAATTGTCAAGGTAATAACCCATTGTAAAATAGGGATTAACTTCTGCTCGCCATGCTAATTACAGAAAATCATTATATATTACTTATGCTATTATCGTAATTATTCATTCTGAAAAAATCGAGCGCGTTAAATTCCAATAAATGATAACTGGTTTTTGTAAAACTGGAATCGAGCATTATCTTCGCACTGACAGAAAAATCCAGGTTTAAATGATCGGACAATCCTTTCAAAAGGCAACAAATAGATATTATCGATCCATTCAATCAGAATTATAAAAAGCCGATCAAGGAATAATGTCCGATCAATGATATCCGGATATCATTTAAACTCGGATTTTTCTCTCAGTGCGGAGAATTCTGTTAATTTGTAGCTTATTTTAAACTTCCTTCTTGCAGCCGAAAGTCTAATTTTCGCCGGAAATGGCAACGGAACCAATAATAAAGTGTACGTCGAAAGAGCAACTGGCTGGGATGAGATTGACAAATGAAAAGAACGGTGAAAAATCGGATAAGAAATTGACGGTGCTTGAATCGCATGGTTATGCGCTCGGGAAGACTATAGGTGCCGGATCATATGCCACCGTCAAAGTGAGCATCCATCCCATTTCCTTTTCTTTTCCTTTCCTCTCTAATACCATTTTCTTTTTTAATTCTAAACTTTTGTTACATGCTCTCGTGCACAGATCGCGAAGTCTGATCGGCACGATTGCCAAGTGGCGGTGAAGATAGTCTCGAAGTTCCAGGCGCCCGGAGAATACCTCACGAAATTCCTACCTCGCGAGATCGAGGTGGTCAAAGGCTTAAAACATCCAAATCTCATTCACTTTCTGCAGGCGATAGAAACCACACATCGGTTGGTTCATCTTCCAGATTAATCCTTGAATAGGCAGATCAGCGTAGAAATAAGTGTATTGGAAGCGATTGAGATGGAAATTCATCCCATGAAATTCCGTTATACGAATGCTCTTTCAATTTCTTTCAAATCGCTTGCTTTTTCCAGGGTGTACATTATTATGGAATATGCGCAAAATGGCAGCTTGCTCGACGTTATACGACGCGATACTTATATCGACGAGTTACGTAGCCGTAGATGGTTCCGACAGCTTTTGGATGCCATCGATTATTGTCACGAGCACGGCATAGTGCACAGGTAAAGGAAAATACAATCATCGTAAATAAAAATTTTTAAAGAAAATGAAGATTTTGAAGCTTGTTGAAAGACACAATAAAGTTACGATCTCGAGAGAGATCTAAATAAAGATTGTTCAGAGAGCAATAATTTTAATATAACTCTGATGAAAACTCTTGCAGAGATGTAAAGTGCGAGAATCTGCTCATGGATTATCGCTTCAATGTTAAATTGTCTGACTTTGGATTCGCGCGTGGGCAAATGAAATCGAAGAACGGCGAGTGGCCTCTCAGTACAACTTACTGCGGCAGTTATGCCTATGCATCGCCTGAAATTCTACGAGGAATCCCTTATCAGCCTCAACTCGCCGACATATGGTCCATGGGCGTGGTGCTTTATGCTATGGTTTACGGTCAGCTGCCGTTTGACGATACAAATTACGCACAACTGCTAAAGGTATCCAGGTATATGCCAAGACCAGTATACTCAATGTATACTGAGGTCGATACCAATCTTTCGCATATTCTTCTTCCATGCTCAATTTATAAAAATTATTTTTTTTTTAGGTCAATAACACAGATCATAAAAAATTTAAATATTAATATATGTATAAAGTAGAGGATAATAATAATCTTTACTGAACATAAAATTACCAGTTAAAGAATTATTATTTTCTACATACGTTCCTTGCAAACGACTACGCCTTTTGTGCTGTTATTTTCTAATGCAATCCATTCCTCTCTCTCCTTACTCAGCAAATACAAAACAGAGTGGTGTTTCCTAAACGTCCTAAAGTATCCCAGTCGTGTCGTTCTCTCATTACCCGTATATTAGTACCTCAATATGCACGATTACGCATCAATAATATAAAAAGCGACGCTTGGCTCGAGACATCCGTTGTCGCTCAAACATCGATCAGTGACAGATTTATTGTAAGAGTTAATCAATGCACCCTAGCTTATATGTGTGCCTGAAGAATTTTTGCGCTTTATCACCTTTTATGTTATTACAGGGAGCATTATCTACAATACCTGCAACTAAAGAATCCAAAGTATTTGACGAATGCGTAGTATCCATTAATCCTGCAATTTTTCAAGGAAATGAGAGATCGAAAGATGTTGTTGACGAAGATAACACAGGAATCAAAAAGACTGACTTAAACGCAAAACCATAAAGCTCATGTAATATCACAAAGTAACATTGTAAAATGAAGTAGTCAAACAGAATGTTAAATAATTAACAGATTAAAGATATAAAAAAAGCAGTAATTTCCCAATAGTTCTTATTAGTTATTAATATACTATGTATAACAATCTAGTAATTATTTTATGATATTATGGCACTTTTTATTCTTGACTGTTTTTCAATTATAAATATTAGATACTATAATACAAATAATAAAGCAATGCATCATACTTGGTAGACATATTTTCTGTTGAAATGACCAGATTTTGTCTAAATGCAATATACAGTATGTACATGGTACTGCATATACAAACTTATTATAAAGTAGATCTATACTTAGCAACCATAAGCAGTATTATGGTTCCAATTATAAATACACCGGGCGCAGTCGCTTTATGTATATCCTCTGTGTCATCTGCAACAGAAATATCTGCAATTAAAATTTATTCGTATAACAGTTTCATATTCATTAATAATGAATCATTATTAATAGTTACCACTTGCTTCTGGGAGTGGCTCCCAACCTAAACTTCTATCAATACCCATTTTCCACTGAGAATATAAAATATCACGTTCTGAAATTAATATATTAGTTAATTAATCTCTCCGTACAATGCCATAAAATTTGTATTTTTTGTAACAAAGTATGATTATTGTAAGATAATCACCATTCTCAGTTATTGATGGGAAAAAGATATCACTGGGAACAGCAGCGTCAATCTTCACATCCCATTTCCGTATTCCTTCCGCGCTACCCGCAGCAATTGCAACTCCAAGTGCAGTAGTTTCACACATTAATGGTCTAACTTTCATATAAAATTATGTGTGCTCATTTAATTTGTTAACTTTTAATCTAACAATATGTATGTAAGCTATTGGAAGAAATATTTTACTTACCTACTGGAATACCACAGATATCGGCTTGCATTTGCATCAACAAATCATTATTGATCATTGCACCGTCAACTAACAGTTTTGACAGCACCAAACCAGTATCCTCCTTCATAGCTTCCAAAATGTCTCTCGTCTGAAAACATACCGCTTGCAGAGCTGCTTTTACAATATGTGCGTTAGTAGTATCTTCACTAATACCACATATGACACTGAAAATAGTTAATTTGTAGACTTAAACATTGTCGCAAAGTAGTCAAATTCCATTGTATTGATAAAACTAACTACCTTCGCGCATCTTTTCTCCAGTATGGAGCATACAGTCCAGCAAACGCTGGTACAAAAACCATACGATTGTCCGCAGATATTTGTTCGACAATAGTTTCACAGTCTTTTATATTAGTTAGTATCCCAAGATTATCTTTCAACCATTGTACAACGGCACCTGCGATAGCTACAGAACCCTCAAGAGCGTACACTGGAGAAGCGTGCGCTCCTAATTGATAAGCAACTGTCGTTAATAAACCATGGGACGAATCAACCATCTGTAACAATGAGAGAAACAAAATTATATTTATTTGTCAATGAGCTTATACTTGTACCAATATATACACGTTGTGACGATATAATAAAATTTTTCTTACAGCTGTGCCAGTATTATAAAGGAGAAAGCAACCAGTGCCATAAGTACTTTTCGCCTGTCCTTGCTGTAGACACATCTGACCTACTAAAGCTGATTGTTGATCACCTAAACACTGCAACAGATATTTTTATACATACTTGAGTCAAATTTACCTTAACATTCACAATTAATATTTCAGAATAAAAAATACGTTACATTAATAAAAATTAAATTTTAATACCATATTATTTGATATTATATCTTCTTTGTTATACTTAATAAAATAGTATAAGGATTGCCTACCCCTGATATAGGAACGCCCTGCAACAATTCATCTTGTATATAACCATAAATCTCAGAGGAGCTCCGTATTTGAGGTAAAATTTCAGGAGGTATCTTAAAAAATGACAATAGAGTAGGATCCCACTTCAACGTCGCGATATTCATTAACATCGTTCTCGAAGCATTCGTGACATCTGTACTGTGAACACCACCGTTGGCACCACCAGTTAGATTCTAATTATAAAATTGGCGTGTTAATCTAAATATCAATCTAAAAAAATGTCTTTACATTACGCTTGCTTTGTGCGAACAAACCCAAATTAGCCAGGAATCGATGGTGCCAAACATGAGACGTTTGGCAGTTAACGCTTCTTGAACCCGAGGTACATTGTTCAACAACCATTTCAATTTCAACGCGCTAAAGTATGGACTAATTGGCAAGCCGCAGAGCGGCTTCAAATAATTCTTATTTTTATTGTGTATATCCTTCAATATATCATCCACAATCGATGCAGCCCTCATATCCATCCATACTGCAACATATTATCAAAATTAATGAATTGTACAAATTATTGACAAGCCATTTAGGGAGAGGTGTCCCGTTCATAACATTTATAATAACGCAATTTTACCTATGGCATTGTAAAGTGGTTCTCCCGTTACGGAATCCCACACAACTGTAGTTTCCCTCTGATTCGTTATACCAATCGCAACTATGTCAGCTGGATCTATCGTCAACTGCTTCAAGTTAAATACAGTTTGCTTGAGGCATTCCCTGACTGCCCTCAATATTTCTAAAGCGTCCTGTTCAACCCATCCCTCTTTTGGGCATGTCTGCAATATCGAGACCTGATGATACGTCAAGACCTCAGCTGTATCTGCTGCAAAAACCTGTATTATTGTAATAGAGAAGAAATGTGTAAGCACGTATCTCACAACCTTATGTCATAATTACTTTAATAACAACAATCAATGATCAATAACGAAGGAAGGAATGGACAAGTGAAAGATACCAGATCTGTCACAAGTCTCTTTTGATCAAACATCATCATCCATGTTACAAATTAAACTACATACTGCTTTCAATGTGTCTTCACACACACACACACACGCACACACACACGCACACACACACACACAACTCAACAATTTATTTTAATTATACGAATATTTTGAACAGATTTATCACAGTAGTATCGTATACCGTGCATCCTCGGACTTCCGATCGCGATAACCGTGATTTCGCGGCAAAGCGTTATCTCTCATTGTGATCATTGATACATTGCGAGACGAGGATTCTTCGTACCAGGAATCTCGCGCTGCTCGTCCCCTCGTCGATCGCGCCGACGAGAGGCCCGTATCTGCTCATCGATTCATTTTTGTTCATTTGAGCGAACGTGGTCGCCACGAATCGTCACGACCGCGATCGTCATGCGACTTCAACACGTGCTCGCTAACCTGGCCCGAGTTAGCACCGACGCCTCGAAAGTACGACTGACGCTAATAGCGATGAGCGATCCGTTGTCTCCTTCTGAAATATGATGATATATCTGTGATGTAACCGAAGGAGAATGGAGAATCATGTCAAACTAGGTTTATTAATCAATATCCAAGCAGTTAAATTGATCGTCAGACATTGTTCAAATCGACCATATGATTAAACGACTCGCGTCTCGCGTGAAGTAAAATAAATGATTGCGATTGTATCTTAGGAGGAAAATACGACGGGAATATGTTTGGAAACATTTAGTTGTTCTTTTATTTCAAGTTTTGTATTTTATTAGACCGTAGAACAATCGCGTTATCATTGAAGTAATCTGAAAATCTCGAGTTTAATGTGTCGACAATTAATAATTTAAGTTATCTCAAAGTGGATATGTATACCAGTCATCAAGAGTCGTTAATTGATAAACGTTACGTTGCTCAATATATCTTAATTTGCAATTAATATCAAACTGGATTCGTCTTTATTCAGCTGTTCGCGTCAAGTTGCTTGAGAACCGCCTTAAATTCGACGAGATGATTGCGCATGATGCGGACGCGTGGGTCGCATGAGCAACCGCAATTTAGAGAAAACTACATAATTATTATAAATTGCGAACGTGAAGATGTAACGTTAAAGGATAGATCCTTGCAAAGACACGTAAAGCTGAAAATTTAACGCTATAAGCTATTCTGAACCTCCAACAGCGAGTTGGACTCTCGCTCATCCATTCATTTCTACCAATGTAGATCGACTCTGTTTAACTTACTTTTAATCTATCTCTAATGTTAATTTCTACCACTGCAGATTAACTTTAATCTCAGTTTAACTTACTTTTATCTTTTTCTAATTGTAAAGGAATTAGAAAGGGATAAGAAGCTATTATAAACAGAGATTAAAGTTAATCCGCATTGATAGAAATAGACAAAATTCTTGGAACTAAAGAGATAAAAAAAAGTGAGTTTAATCAAGATTAAAATTAATCATTGATAAAGATAGGACATCATTCGATTGGAATTTAATGAGAACCGCCTTAAGATTTCAACAAAAATAGCTCAATATCGCTCAATATGTATCAGCAAGGAAAGGGAATTATTTTCAATCATCAGTTATTTTCTCTGCGGAAGAAAGGAACATTATTTTTCAGCGGAAGAAAATCTGAAAAGTAGACAATTCATGAATCGCGTTTTCCAGTTGAACGATCACGGACGCGTGGATCGTTCACCGCACGCGGCACGGCGGCAACATGACGGCAGGGCAGGCAGACGGCGTCGCCAGTCGCCATAGCAGATGGCGCGCGTGGCGCTCGCCCGTCCCCCTACGCGACGTAATATGCCCAGATCCTTTCCGTGTCCCGGACAGCCGCCACTCGCCAGGTAGTAAAAACGCGCGGATACCGAATACGTCGCCATTTTCAGGATTCCTTTGGCGTCGCAACGGCCCGTCACTCGACCTGCTGGCCCGGGCCGTCACACGAGGACTCAACGCCGTCGTCAGGGCACCGATCGGCTGCTGTTCTCCATCTCGCTGCCAATCGTCCGCACCGGGGAATGAAAATTTCAAGTCAGTGCTGACAACTTTTTGCGTCTTGTTATCGTTGTCGCGTCCGACACCGCCGTTACCGCTCTCGCCACGCTTGCCGCGCGCGTTCCCTCGATTTCGACCGCCGAGCAGGATCCGCTCGCGTGGAATCATGTGCGTCCTCGGACGATTTTCTGAGCGGCGTCCCGTCGCCCGGCGACGTATCCGGGACCGCCGCGTTCCGAGTCTCGTCGGCAAGGGTCGCGTTCGACGCGGACGTCGCGGACATGGCGGGAGAGAACACGGACGGCGGCCTAGTCACCTGTGTTCCGCGCTTCCGCGTCGAATGCGCGCCGCGACGCCCGCGACCCGCGACCGCGAGCTGCCGAGCTTTCGAGCGCGTCGAGTCGCACTGGCGTCTTCCCGCAGCGCGGCTCAACGCCTTGAACTCGGCGACCGTTCGATTCGGGCTTTTATCCGTATTCATTTTATCCGATTTTCACGTCACGAGATCGCAAACGCGGAAATACAACTTGTATCTTTACTGAAATCGTGACGCGGGTAGGCGGGTGGACGTCGACATCTTGCGCGACGCGTCGACAAGGACGCGAACGACGCCCGGCGCCTTCCGGCTTCGGTGCCGTCGGTGCTCCGGCGTCGTTGACTGATGACCGTACACCGTACACGCTTATGACTCGCATTAAAAAAACAGTTGGCGCGATTATACATGTCGAAAGCTCTTTTCAATGTCTAATCGCGATAACGGGTCAGGATATGTAGAAAAAAAAAAATGTATGATGTTATTTTCAGTAAAATCTCAGCAAACGCCAACTAACAATGACATTATACAATATAATAATTTATATAAGCGTATATACCAGTATATACAGCACATGTACATAAAAGTTAATTATAGGAAATGATGATATTGATATAATGATACTGTTGGTTGGCGTTTGCTGGGATCTGTTAAAAACAGATTTTGCCAAGTGTTGGCGCATTATGCCTGCGTTTGTTTACTTCCAATAGCTCCCAATGTGACCCTGGTAACACAATCTGATAGTTCAGATACGGCCCGAAGAAGTGCGCAAGAAAACTGTCCAAAATTGCGACAGTTTTTATATATAAAATTTCACAGTAGCTTCTTACAGCAGACTGCTGCAATAGTACAGTAAGTACTCGTTCAATCACAGATATTATGCACTTCTGTCGCAATTTTGGACTGTTTTCTTGCGCACTTCTTCGGGACGTATCTGAACTTATCAGATTGTGTTACCAGGGGAATAAACGTACGCAGGCTTTGTCCGCAGAACGCTAATAGAAATATGAATCTGTTAACAGAATATGATGGCAGATTTTGATTGTAAAAACAGAGCAGAATCTGCTATTTTGTAACCATTTGTAAATGATGTATTCCACTTATGCATTATATATGATATTTATTTATTATACGCCACTTTCAATTTTCTTCTAGTTGAAAATACAGTTATTATTCTTAATGAAATGGTTCCACATGGATTTCTAATTTTCCACGCGAATCGTACGATGATACCATTTTAATGTAATGAATTGTATACGAAATGAAACTAGAATCATGATCACAACACGTATTATGTCAAGATCAAGGTAATTGAAGCTAACGATTGGAAGTGGCGCTCGTATAATGAATAAGTACGATATGTGTGTACATACATGTATAAATGGAACAGTAACTAGATTTTACAACATGAGCTTATAATTTATCACAACATTCTATTCGAATCTACTTGGCAGACTGCTAATATTTTGTTTACTGAGACATAATGAATAGATTCATACATAAGAAGCCTCTCAGAAGTCAAATTGATAAACTCCACGAGATAAAAAGTAGAGAAAATTGAAAAAATTATAATCTAATCGTGTCCTCTGCTAAAGTTAAGGAATAAAATAAAGTTGATCAGTGTGACTTCTAAGAGGCTCGTATATATTTAAGAAATGAGACTTGAAAATAAATTATTACTCTGACTACAAAATATCTGAAAGTTTCGTTAATAGGCAGGCAGAATAAACCTTACAAATTACATATCTTCACATCTAGTATCACTAACAATAAAATATATCAATTGCAGCGGTAAAAGATGATGGCTGACTCCGATAAAGATTCCACACAATGCTTAGTGTGCGACAGTAAAATTGGAGTATCCACTCGAAACAGTATTCGCATCTTTGACGATTCCAGTTGCACTGCAAGTGAGAGATCACTGGTGGATGTTGTATCAGCTGTTTTAGAAATTGATATCAATGAGGAATCTGCGCATTCCAATGTCATTTGTAAAAAATGTTTTAAGCTGTTCAATGAGGTAAAGCAATTACGTTAAACGGCGATTTTTTGCGCAATTGCAATTTCCTCGATCAAAAATTTATCGAATTGGTCGAAAATTAAATTTTCCTTTTTTACGATTTTAGGTGGATGAACTTGAAAGTAAATTAACGGAAGTCAAAATGGAGTTATGTAACAATTATAAGAAGACAATTGAAGTTAAAAAATTATGTGACATACTTCAAAATGAAGATTATAACGATCATGATTATACTGATAATACGGAAAGTCAACACACAATAGAGGTAAGATGTCACGTAAAGCTTGATTCAAAATCAATTAATTATCAGTTATAGTTTAGTAGTATATAACTATATTTGTAATATTTATAGGAAGTGCAAGAAGAAGATAAAGATTATGTACCAGAGGACGATACAGAGACACAAGAGGAGGGAGAACAAGAACTGCTTGTAGAATCAGAAGAATTCACGGTTGAAGAAGCGGACGAAACAAATAGTTCTGATGGCAAAAAGAAATCGAAGAAGAGCAAAGTTAAAGTACATCGCCCTCAGGAAAATGTACGTACGGAAGAATTCTTATTCTCGCAACATAAATTATAAAGAATTATGGTATACGGATTATGTTATGACGTTTTTTCAGATTGTATTCAAAGATGAATCTTCGTACACCTGCTTCTTGTGTCCAAACGACGAGGAGAGATTCACGGGAGATGCTAAAATCATTGTAGTGCACATGAAAGAGGTGCACGATGTTCGTTTGTATATTTGCGACGTATGTGGACAGGATTTTAGAAAGAGAAACGAACTCTCCATGCATCTCGACGATCACGTCGCGAAGGAGGAAGGTGACTTTCAATGCGAGATATGTAATAGAATATTTAGTAATCTGCGACTATTCCGAATTCATAAAAGGATACATTATCCCCAAGTGAAATCATGGCCCTGCGTGACATGTGGGAAAAAATACAAGTATAGTATCGTGAAACCAACATAAAACTATAAAATATAAATAAAATAGAGAGAGATAATATGTATAATTTTTCTTCGATTTAGTTCCAAAAATTTATTAGAGGAACATATGAACACACACACGGGTGTTCGCCCATACGTGTGCGAGACTTGTAACAAGGACTTTGCATCCAAGTATACGTATAAAGCACACGTAAAAACACATGAAGTACGACCTCGTCCATTCGAGTGCACTCGATGTAATAAAACGTTTTTAAGCCAGCAAAATTTGACTCAACATGAACGGACGCATAATGGCATAAAGGAATATATATGCCATCAGTGTGGTAAGATTTATATATATTTCATATAATATTAATATTTAATGTTTTTGATACTTCTTGTGCCAATTCAATAGTTATCCCTTTTATGTTAACATCTTATTCGCTTTTTAACAATCATGTTTCTTAAATTTAAAGGGAAGGCTTTTACATCATCTCACAATTTAGAGGTACATAACATAGTACATACCGGATATAAACCCTACATGTGCAAAATATGTAGCAAAGCGTTTGCACGTAAAGCGGAAATACGTGATCATGAGAGAACTCACACAGGTGAAAAACCTTATCAATGCGAGTTTTGTGGAGCAACATTTAGGTGAGTATTTAGGTGAGTAACAGAAAAATTAGAGGGTTATGCAGAAATTCTCTATGCTTAAATTAATTGCTCGCAAACGCGATTAATATCGCTACTCTTATTTGTAGTCAGAGATCGAATCTACAATCCCATAAGCGGGCGACGCATTATAATGACAAACGTTACAAGTGTGACGACTGTGGAAAAGGTTTCAAAAGAAGAAGATTATTGGATTATCATATAAAAGCGGTGCATACTGGCGAAAGGCCGTATAAATGTGACGTATGTGGAGCTACATTTGTCTATCCTGAGCATTTCAAGAAGCACAGACGTATACATACAGGCGAGAAACCATATCTTTGCGAGGTATGTGCTTTAAAATGGTCAAAACGTTTTTTCTAATTGTTTCTCATCCGGTCGTTTTTATTCTTACGTTTAATTTGCATTTCTCATAGATGTGCTCTGTTCCAGGTCTGTGGCAAAGCATTTAACAGCAGAGATAACAGAAACGCTCATAGATTTATACACAGCGATAAAAAGCCGTATGAATGTTTAGTGTGTGGCATGGGCTTTATGAGAAAACCATTACTTTATGCACACATGCAAACTCAGGTAATACATGAGAAAACGTTTTGAGCCTTAGCAAACTCTTTCTATTTTTGTTACATGTTATTCCACAGTCATGGTACAGTGGATTATTATTATGTATTGTAACACGTTATACTTGACATTTAGAATATTATTCATTATTTAGGGTCACTTAAATGATACCATAGTAGTGAACCAACCGCGACTGACAACGGAAGACGATCAAGTAATAACTATTCCCAATAATGGCGAACTGTTGATGGAAGAAGTTGAGAATCAACAACAGGTAATTTTTTTGTGTAAGAGATAACGTGTATAAATTATATAAATTTTTCCTAACGCGAGCGTGAAATAGGCCGCTTTTCGCGCTTGTTTTGAGTGAGCAAAACGATCCATTTCTCAATCGATGACGTAAGCGTTGAGAAATGGAGCCATTTCTTAACTAGTGGAGAAATGAAATTGTAAACATTAAGAAATGGCTTCATTTTATTGATGTTTCATGGTGACCGCGGGTGTTCACGTGCGGCAACTTCACGTTATTTTGCGTCGTGAAGTTACGTTTCATTACGCGTCAATGCACATTTTGCCCGCGTTGTTAATCATGGAGATTTTGGCATATTTCACGCTCTTGTTAGGAAAAATAGTATGAACTCCACACTCATTCAGAATCGACCACTTTTCCCACTCGTTGTACAATATACTATTTATACAATTATATCCTCATAAATGAAAAATGTACAATAATATTCGTAGTACATTTATTCTTGATTTAAGAATGGTTATTTTATTGCACACACAATGTACAATATCGTGGAATATATATTCGCACAACGTGCGAAGTTTTATTACGTAAATATTATATATATATATATTGTTACTTATTCAGCTGGACGAAACTGGGTTATATGTGACCGAACTGAAAGATCATGTGATTATACAACAAGAAGGGGAAGATCAGATATATAATGAAGAGGATGTTGTGTTAAATATTCCGGCAGAAGAAGTCGTAAGCGCCGAAGTCGACCATCTTGTCGTCGAAAATCAAGTAACATAATATAATTTTTTTAGAAGTTTGCCACGAAATAAATTTATTGCATTAAACGCCACATTTTGTTTTATAGATCGAGTTTGTGAAAACTGAAACTGTAGAAAATAAACCGGATATTAATCAAGTAGAAACGGTATACGCTTTTAACGAGAATGATGAAGGCGAGACGATAGTTGTACCAGCTTCAGGAGAGAACAAGAACGTGCGATTAGTGCAGATCAGATTTCCGACTTCTGTAGATGAAGAAGGCAGAAGCTGGTTGAGCTTAGTACAAAATACTTGAATTTTCTTACTATCAATAATATACTGTGTAATTTACTACGATTGGAAGTATGACTGGAATAAGTATGTACTAATAATGACATATATGAGTCAGACGACATTTATGTGTTAGAACAGTTTAGAATATTAGATAATTTAGGCCTTGCCTCAATTATTGAATTATTGCTGTAATGTTCTTATGATGAATTTCTATATAAAAAATTCATCATTTAAAATAAAGATTTATATACTATTTTGGCTGCGATAAAATTAATTAAATTTATGTGAAAGTTGAATGTCAAATTCATTATAATCTAATAAATTACAGTCTAATTCATATTGATCATTACCATACAATTCAATGTCCAGTGTTTTATTATTAATCGTCCAGATTAATTTTAATTTAAATGTCAAATGATAATTTTTGTATGATTTACTGAAGAACATATTACTAAAACGCATTTATATTTTTTATTACAATTTCTTTGAAATATACATCTAAAAGATTATGACACGTAATATTATGATGTGTGTCTGTGTGTGCATATTATACATATACATATATTATTTATATATATACACACATATACATATCACAAATTTTACTATTTATTATTAGGTACTTATTAAATAAGGAATATATAATATATATTCATACACTATGTTTTATTATTTTAGTGGAGGCAAATTAGACCAAAAAAGTGCGTTATCTCGGAACCGGTTAAAACTACTCGGATTTGAACGTTTTTTTTTTAAATGTAGGTAATTAAAAACACTATAATGTTTATGGGTTAAAAATTGACGCTTTTTTTATTAAATAAATTTATTAAATAAACAATTAGCGTCAATTTTTAACCCATAAACATTGTAGTGTTTTTAATTACCTACATTTAAAAAAAAAACGTTCAAATCCGAGTAGTTTTAACCGGTTCCGAGATAAAAACCTAATTTGCCTCCACTATTTATACAGCTTCAAATTTAAAAGTTTGAATGTTTAAAATTACATTTATCAGTCTAAGTATCAATTTTTCCAACTACTTCAAACCATTGACGTAAGGCATCGCTCAGAACTCCCGGTAATGTGTTTATGTCTCTAAGAATCATATAAAATGGAAATGGGAAATTATCCATATATGATCGAATTCCTAACAATTTTCCTCCTTCGAACACAGGCATACGGATGTCTAATATTGAATCCTGAAAAAATAAACAATCAGACTTAATAATCATTTCTTAAAGTTTTTTAGTGTTGAAAATGAACTATTATTATTATTGCGATGATTATTAATAACATGATCATTTTAAGAAGTGAACTAAGAATTACCTTGTTAATTGGATTGTCGACTATTATGAACACTAGGAAGATATCTACAAGTCTAGCTCTCCTGACAGCATAATTCACTTTTTCTTTTCCTTCTGAAAATATCCCTCTGCCATCCGATAGTACTACCAACAGTTTAGCATTGTCGGATGAAGTACGCTGATCCTCGAGCATGTCCACCGTAAAATCGACTAATTGCCCAATCATTGTCTTTTTTTGATCAAACCTCATTTCTTGTATTAGCCTGTAAACAGAAAAGAAACATGAAATGGCTATAAAATTTCAATTTTTACATGAAATAAATAAAATAAAATAAGATTATCCTGATTAAGTTAAACTTAAACAGGTATGACTGATAAATTTGAATATGTAAAATAGTGACTAATTGTAAGATCAATATCCTTTGTCTAGTTTTATCTCCTAAACTATTGAGCTTATATTTAATTAAATATTAAATGCATATAAAGATTATGTAAAAGTAAAGGTACCTGGATCCACTTTGTTCTGTGAAAGGTTCTCCTAAAGGATGCAACACTTTCACCTGCTCCCCGAAACTTATGACACTAAGTTGTCCTACTTCCAGATACGTCATAGCCTTACTAATCAGTGACAAGGACTCGAAAGCCAATTCCTTGGAATGATTATCTGCCATGCTGCTGGAATCGTCTAATGCGAGGACGATCTGATAGTCACGTTTCGACGGTTTCGTGCGCCTGAGCCAGATTTTATCCTTGCGAAATTGACTGGCTATATAGGGGATGATTTTTCGCATATTGATGCGTTTGCCCGTCTTATAATCGCCCTTCAATCTCGACGCTTGCGTGGGCTCCAACACCAATCTTAATTTTTCGGACAAATCCCTAGCGGCTGCATCCGTGACCGAACACAGACAATTCCATGCGGCTGTGGCTTCCTCCGTCGAAGGCATTTGTGTCCATTCGCCCAACATCCTTTCCACCTCGAATCGCTTTCTTTCCGCGTAACCAGAGGCAAGATCACCCTCCTCCACGCTCCATTCCATCGTGTGAAATGTAGATTCGGTTCCTCTCTGTACTTTCATAGTCTCCGCTGTTTCGCCTTCCAATTCAACCATTGTCTCCGTCTGATTGTCGTCCACGTTGTTTCTTTTACCATCAGAATCCTTTTTGCCTTTGTTATCTGTAATCTCGGAGATCTTTTCGGATTTTTGCTCATTCATTTTATCATCCGCCACGTCGTTCTCTTTATCCTCGTGCATCTCTACGTCCATAGTGTCATCTTTTTTCTCCTCTTCATTCTCATCTTTATCCGTATTCGAAGCTTGTTGTCTGACCTGATCTTCCGTCGCGGCGTCGAGCGTGTAATCGTCAAATCTTTCAGAATCCTTGATGTGTTGAGCCATCTCGGCTTTGTCGCCATCAGCATTGCTCGCATCGTCCTCCTTCTCATCTCTCGATATCTCGTCCTGCGAGTAGATCGTCTTCAATTTCTTCAGCGTCGGCTCAAATCTATCCAACAGACTGCGATCCTCGTTGCTCTCGCCCGGGTTCTTCCTCTTCTCGACTGGTTTCGTCATAGCGTTGCTCTGCGGTGCCGGAACAGTTTCCTGCTTAGATGATCCTGAATGCCCGCTTTCTTGTTGTGCCGATTGGGACTGGCCTGAGCCTTTATCATTATTATCCTCTTGAGTATTTTCGGCCGAAGTTTCCTCCTGTTGATCCTTCGTGTCCGGTTGTTGCGCCACCGTGTCCCGTGAACCTTCCATCGTTTCCTCAATTTGTTGCGCAGCATCCATTTGCTTGCTCGCATCATCTGCACTCGGCGCTGCCTTCTCTTGTAATTTGTCTTCCTCCGCTTCTTCATCTCGATTCTGCTCCTCGTCTTTGTTCTCGGCTCCCGCATTCTCTCCACTTTTCTCTTCAGTTTCCTTATCAGTTTCGAGCTCTTCCTCTGTTCTTTTCGCTTGGTTTTCTTTATCCGTATTATCGTTATTCTCGTTCTCGTCTTCGCTGGAGTTCTCCCCAGAATCATTTTCTTTAGTCTCCTCAGATTCTTTCCCGAGTTCTACATCCTTCTCTGGCGGCGGCTTCTTCATCTCGTCGATGTCGAAGGGATTCTCGTCCTCGCCCCCCTTGTCTTCCTTACCGTCCTCATCCAGATTCAAGTCTTCCGGTAAATCAAGCGGTTCGGGTTCCGGTTGAGGCTGGAACTTGCCGTGATAAGGATTAATTTGATCCTCATCTACTTCTGGTTCATTCAGCTCGTTTATCTCCTTTTTATTTTCCTCTTGTCGATTTTCATCTGTGTCGTCATCGTCTTCCTGTTTTCTGTTATCTCTGTCATCCCTCGCGCCCATTTCCTTCTCACCGATTTGTTCGCCCGTGCCTTCCTCTTCATCCTCGTTTTCCGGCTGTTCGTTGTTCTCTTCGGATTCTTCCTGATCGTCGCCCCAGATTTCTTTATCAAGCTGCTCAGCGCCTTCTCCCGTCTGTCCCATTTCTTTATCCAAATCGTTTTCTTCGTCATCGTCGCTCTGTTCTTCATCATTATCGTTCTTCTCCATATCTTGAAGCTCACTGTCGAAATCCTCGGACATGTCGATTCCCTTCTCCTCTTCCTTACAATTCTTATCGTCTTGTTTCTCCCGTTCTTGATCCGCGGGTCTTGCATCCTCAAGCTGATCCTCGGATTCTATTCTATCGGAAACGTCTCTCGTTCCTTCGCCATCAGCTAAACCCATTCCGCCTTTCTCTGTCATCTCGCCTGACTCGTTTGAATCGCTTTCCTCGAGATCTAAATCCTTTGGCACGCAGAACCCATTTGCAGCCAGATCTAAGAATACGTTTAATTGCAGGTACAGCATTTTGCACGTGATACGGAATGATGCCACCTGCTCGTTTAAATAAAACTGAACGAGCAAGATATATTGTTCCAGTAGAGGTAAATATTTTACGAGCAACCTGAAAAAAAAAATAGATACTTATTAATTTCACGGAATTTACAGCTTCTATTTCACGTTAGCAAAAATTTATTAACATTGTTTTTATTTATAGGTATAGAAAAATAATATGCTTTTGTTCAATAAAAGATTTCTCAAAAGAAACATCACATTATATTGATTATATTTTAAAATCATCTATGCCGCCCGAATAGTAAATGTTGAATAGTAAAATAATCCTTACCTGGTACAATAGTCTGCTGATTGCAAAAATAAATTGTATATGTTAGACAGCTCCAGTTCGGTTATATCCTGTTCAAGCAATTCAACAAGTTTCACATTTAATTTTTCTTCTGCTTCTTTTTCTATGTCGTTATCATTTTCCTCGTTCGGTTTCTCGTTGAGGCGCGACACATCTTTCTTGATATGAGCTTTGTGTTTCTTCTGTATTACAAGTAATATCTTTTTTATTAGATGGTCCGGAGCTGATTCGTACTGCTCGATATTGTGATCTTTTTCTCCTAATTGCTCTCTATTTTGTATATCTCTTCTAAAGTCTTCGACGCAACAAAGGAAAGATTCCATTTTCTTGTCTAATGACTCTATATTGTCCCAGATAGAATGTACAACGTTCAAGTTGTGCTCAAACAGTCGTTTTAATTCCTTAGTTCGCGCTCTTAGCTTTTTGATTGTCTCACAACATTGCTCCACGAATTCAAAGTTCTTCGAACTTAAAGGTAAATTATGGCTGGCTTTAGGTTGATTTTCCGATAAGATTTTAAGTGGCATGAATAAGGCGTGGAAACTTTTTGCGGTAGCTCTTACTGAATTCAAATTATCCTTCAGCAGAGCGTTCGCGTTTTTCCAAACTTCGTCATTTTGAGAGCCAGCGATTATAGGAAGTGCATTCGCGTCCAACGTAAGTGCCGCTCTGTTCGGATCCGTTGATGATTCCGCGGGACAGCATTGCAGAAACAGCAGCAGCTGCTCGAATCCAACTTCCAACGTAATCAGCAACGCTTTCAGGTTCTCCGCGCATTCTATTTTCCGCTTCTCCCCGTACAGATCCTGCTCGTGCGTTTCGGACAGACTCGAAATCTGTACGCGAAGCAACGAGAAATAATTGAATGTCTGGACGAGGGTCGTCTTCTGCTTGTGGGCCATCAGCATCAACTGCGCGGAATATCCTCGGCAACAATCTATGTTCCGCAGCCCCAGATCGGTCTGGCTTGTGCTGAGCATCGCGTTGAGAGCGTTCAACCTGATGAGAGATTTATAATAATACTTCTCGCAGCCTTTCCACTGCATCAGCATATCCTGATCAGGTTTATTCAGTTTAAAGTACTGGCCGATTATACTCAGATCCAAAGGTGGCACCGTGAAGTCTATCACCTTGTCCGCGTCATTTTTGAACACCCATTTACCAGTGGAATAGGATATGCCCATCTGAGTCAACGTCTTGAAGTAATTGTCGAGCGTCCTTTTCTTCTGCTGCAAAATGCTCTTCGCTTGAGACTTTTGTTTATTCTTCGGTAAACTTCTGTCGACGTTCATATTCCGAAGACGCGCGCTCTGCTCCATGTAATCTTCGATGAAATTTTCAAGTTCTTCTCGTACCTGGGGATAAGAATTTGCCAGGACTATCTTTTTGCATAGATCCCTGGCCTCCGTTACTAATTTCTTTGTTGTTGTGACAAGCCCACTTAACTGTACTTCCACGTTTACAGCTAGTGGAGATTTTGGTATAATAAAATCTTCAGGGTTCATCACGTGCCTACGATGTTCCCCATCATCCCAGATGCCCTTGTTCATCTCTGTGCTGTAAGATTCTGACTTAACAGTCAAGCAAGAAGACACGTTTTGTTTCAGGGCATTCTGAAATTCCTTTACGAATTTATGCAGAGTGCGATGCGTCTTTTCGACCGTCTCTTTCACAGCCCAATAGCTAATATCGTTCCATCGCGCGATCTTAACGAAGTCCTTCAGCTTCTTCTCGATGGGCGCTTTCAAAGCGGCGATCCTTGCATTCACATCGTCTACGAATTGCTTGTAATAATTGTACATGTTCCACAATACGGCCAAGAGCTCGTTCTTGTTGTCGCTGTCGTCGAAGTAATACACGTGACAGTGGAACGTCAAGAGGAGATCCAAGCGCGATTCGAATTCGGCGAGGGACGACTCGTTCATGAAACGCTCCAGTGATTCTACCAACTTTTGCCTGGTGATAGGCTCGTCGTTTGCTTGCTGGACGTTATTCTTCTCGGGTCTCATAACGTAACTTTCGATCAGCGCGTACAAAAAGAACCACCACTTGGACGTATCCGATCTGAGATTCTTGTACGTTGTATCGAGGCAACTTTTCCAGCTATCCAGCTCTAGTTTCCTCCAGGATATTATCTGCTGCCTTAACGCTGACACGTGGTCCGTCATGCTGACGCCGCTGTGCGCGTTCTCCTCCCATTGGTGCATCTTGACGAGCAGCAACTCCAAACCTGTCAGAAATCTGGAGACAGGTGAAGTGATCGAGAACGTGTAGATCCTTTCTATTATGCATCGTATCGATCTCAAAGTGGGGTGTTCCGGCCACTCCTCCAGCAGCTGATCGACACGATTCAGGATACTCTCGCACAATGGTAGACACTGCTTCACTTCCTCAACGTTGCAGTCCTTGTAGAAATCGTCTGTTCTCATTCGTCCTTCGATGTTCTCCCACAAAATCGGATCCGCGCTCTTCTCTCGACTAGCTTGCAACCCCAAAGTGACCAGGAAGTTCAAGCTGTTGTACAATTTGACCGCGAGTTTTTCGCTTAAACTCGGCAGAATTTTGTCGAGTATCCCGTACACCACATTGTACCTTTGAATCAGAGGCCAGATGTAATTCGTCAAACTCGCCGCAGCAGAACTGTTGCATATCCACTTGGTCGCGATGTAAGACGTGACGATGTGCGAGTGGATCTGCTGGATCTCCCTGATGTCGTCTTTGGTGACGAGACCGGCGAAGCTCATTTCCGTCTCGTCTGATTGGGTCTCCTTTCGATCAAAGGAGGGTTGCGAGTCCTCCTCTATATCGTAAAAGTCCTTTTCGCGGTGCGTTGGGAACAGCTTGCGGACTTCCAGAGCGAGCTCTTCCTCCTCCGTCAACGTGTCGCCGTGATTCTCGATCTTATTCTTGTACAAGCTGTCTTTCTCCGCGACCCGTTTCTCTTCCTCTTGCTGCTGCTGCTTCCAGATCAGAACTATCTGTTGCAGCAGCTCATTCATGTCTCGCCACTTTGATCTAGTCAGACCTCTGTTGACAATTACGTAATTGCATAGTTCGTGCAAACCCGACTTCAATATCCGGAACTGCTCCCGCATTTTAACGAACGTATCTGTGGAAGACGAATACTCGCCGATGAGATTCCTTACGCTCTCGGAAACGCATAATCTACTTAGACGTGAAAGATCAGCGACCCACGACCCGCCGATCTCGGAATCTTGATCAAATTCTTGATCATACGTCGGAAACTTGATCAAATTCTTGATCATACGCTCGAATTTCGCGTCATCGGTTTTATACAAAGATATCAGTCGTCGGATTTCGTTGATCAGTATGGAAACGCCGTGATTTAACTGCGCCAGCGCAGTCAGTAATGGAGAAATCACGTCCGGATAAGCTGACAGCCTCGTCTTGATCTTCTCGGTGAACCGTTGCACTGATGAGCTCCAGAATTCCGCTTCTTGCAAAACGGTCTCTCCGATTGTTAGATCACCTGATTCCACGCTATGTTCAATGATCTTGGTTCCGATCTCACACAGGTTGTTCATGTGCTTCTTCACCAACGTGTAGGAACCTACACTGTTCCTGAAATCGGCGCAGTCTCTGCTGAGCGAGGCAAATTTGACGGACGGTGGCCTGAACGCTCTCAGACAGCTGAGATTATCCCTCAACAAGAACTTCTCGTTCTTGTAGGTGCTCGTGAATGCTGATCTCGGATGGATTCGCTCATCCATCACCGGTGATATACCCAGAATACGATCCTGCAACGTTGTAACGTATATCGTCTTTTTGCAATCGGCGATGTCCTCCTCCAGGTACTTGAGTTTCAATTCCACTTTATGCACGGGATCGATAAGATCCAAATTTCCAAAGAGTATCAATTGCATGTAACCGAGTATCATCCACGCTCTTCCCCGTTGAAGCGTGCCTTCTTCTTCTTTAAGGACCGTCTCCTTATTCATAATCTTTATTTTGTCATACGCTTTGTTCAATTCTTCCTTCGGCTCGAGATAATCGCTCGTCAGCCTGCGCTCCATGTCTTTGCAATTTTTTATATCGACTTTAATCAGGTCGATTTCAGGATTCCGGTTAAGATTTTTTCCGTCGGCGTCAATCGAGATTCCAAGATCAGTCTCATACAGTTTTGATTTCTCGACCGTGGATACATACAAGTGTAAGTAAAACGTTAACGTTGCTAAATCGCTACGGCTTGAATCGCGTCGGGAGTTTGTTAACGAGATACTATTGCGCCACAAAATCTCATTTAGTAGCTGTAGCTGATTCACTTGCGCCGCATATGTTCCGAGCGTGATCGTGGAAAGAACATTATTCTCTTTTTCTCGGTTTGTTTTATTCAACATTAATTGCAGTACTAGTTTCAAGAGAACGGGTCCACCGACGTAGCGCGCGCATTCCGTCTATAAATAAATGAATAAAACGATATATTTTTAAATGAGAAATTTTAAAAAAGTTTCGAGAAGTAGTTAAAATTTTGAAAGATAATTATATCTATGATTATGTAAATTATAAATATTACATTAATTGTGTGATGGCCACGTGTGTCCCTATCAAAACGGCATCACACTAAGCAGACAAAACGCACTTTCTCGCGAGCCCCTGGCCGCGCCGACTAAGTTTATAAACAATTCCATCAAATTACTCATCGGCCAATCGATCCTTTCATTAAGAGTCGAATTGGGCACATACTAATGAAAGCCATTATCCGACTCATAATAGAGAGCGAATGGCTATTTTTAGGGGCACACCACATCAATCACACGTATCCCAAAATTGTATATATTGATTAGATTAATTGTGTTTAAAATATCTCCTAATAATTAATTAACAATCAGTTTCGAGTTCCTAACTGCTGAAAATTTAATATTAGTAATTTCTTTAGAAAAATAAGACACAAACCTTGGATTCGGTGTAGGAAGTTACCGATTTCTCTATATCTTCCTCCGTTATACCGCGCCAGTGCAAAAGGCGGCTCGAATCCTTAAAAGCGTAAGAACGTTGAACAAACTGTTCGAGACAGCGGAACAGTTCCGGCAGCAACAAGAGATCTGATCCTTGCACGACTTCCTTTCGGGCTATCGCGCTCAGCAAGCCCATCAGATCGCTCGGTATACTGGCCACATCCGCGAATCTCGCAAGACATTCGGCCAAAGCGACACCGGAAATCGTTGCTTCCCGACACATTTCTCCCTGCAGAGTACGGGCGAGCGACAGAAACACGTACTCGTAAATCGGCCACAACTGTGTCCTCGTGTTTAGCTGCGTCATTTCCTTTTCCGGAAGAGAGCGTACTTTGTTCAGAATATCCTCGACTTCCGCAGGAACTTGCAGACGAATGTGGCTCTCGTTGCAGAATCGTTCTACCTCGTGAACGGTCCGCAACGTCGTTTCGTCGCTCGACTTCCTGGAGTAAATGTCGCTCCACAAGGAAATCGTTTGCTGTCTCATCGCCAGCGTGTCCTTCAACTGCGCGGATATGATCTTCAATTCTTGTTTCAGGGTGCTGCCTCTTTCGTCTCTCACATCGAAGTCCCTCGTTATCCTCATTAGTCCCTTGTGCACTTCCATGCTGATCTCCGTGGAATGAGGCGGTGGGAGGGTCAATTCTTTCTTGATTCTTTTCGATATCTTCCTGAGAGGATCGTATATCGGTTCCAGTTGGTTGTTTATGCGGCTTATAGTCTCCCACAGCCGTTTGACCTCGCTCATGGTTTCTACTCTCAAATATTGTGTGGCTATCAGGCGTAGTTCACATAGGAACTTCAGTAGCCATTTATAATGCACTCTTAGCAACAGAGAAGTCTGTTCCAAATTCGTGAACACGTCTTTAGACTTTTTTGACTTATCTATGAGCGTAATTTCGCCCAGTCTTTCGAATCTCGCGAACCATCTCAACCCTGCTCTCCAATTGACGTAACTGTCGACATTTACCTTTACATCTTGTAAAATCGCTTTGATGCAAGAATGCGCTTGTTCAAGGAACTGCACGAAGCACGTTATGAGCGGTTGGTTTTTCAATTGCGAAAGTAGCTTACCTGTAAGTAAAAAATCTTACTAATGGTCTATCCAATAAAAACATCGTGCCTTGAAACGAAAAGTAAAACTAAAAAGTGATAAATAAGAAATCGAATACTCTTGCAAATTAAAATTATTAACCTTTTATTTATAAGATAAACTAATTAAATAAATTGTTTTATTCTGGAAAAAATTCATGATTTCGAAATAAGATATTGCGTTAATTACGAGTTGATAGGCTTAATTGTGCTTCGCAATTTTATTTCCTAAAAAAAAAAAAATGACTAAGTTGTGAGACTTTTCAATTCAAGATGCGATATCGTTGATAATATAATTAAATTAGATATCGTTAGTTATCTAGAATATTTACCGTCATTTACAACGCTAGAGTATAGTTTCACGGATATCAAGTCTTTGTTCTCCAACATCTCCGTCTTCTTTTGCGATGTATCACTTTTTAGAATCATACCGGATGCATATAGCTGCAATAACAATTTATTCGCGTCGCTAAGTCCGGTGGAAGGATCGTCTGTAGGTTTTCCAACGAGCTGCCGCAGATCCCAGGGTAACGAACTTCTCGCGTTTGCAGATTCGAAACAAAACCCTGCGATTTTTTTCGCCCATAGCGCGTTCTTCTCCTCAAGATCGTCAAGTATCACGTCTCCTCGCAACATCTTCGAGATCCATTCCTTCCTGAGTGGCGCGTCGTCTCGCGAGGATTGCTCGTAAAAATTCAAGAGGAGATACGGCAATACGTCAGCAACGTCAACGTCCAACTTTTCATCCTCTTTAAGACCGCAGAAGTCGTTCAATAACTTCGTCGTAACAATATCTCTTTCGATATTGCTTGAATTAGATTTTAGGGATGATTTGTACATGTTAACAGCAGCGTTCAATAGTAAGCCTTGTTGCCTGATTCTAACGAGTCTCGAATTGTCTTGCAGATTCTTCACGCTCCACGTGGCGGCATCCAAATCGATCATCGACATCTCTTCATCGCGCGCGACGTGTCGCTCAACAATTTCATCGATCAGGGAAGTCAGATGGTCTTTGAAACGCGGATCTCGCGACGATCTAGACTTCACGTAGACGTCGATACACGCGTTCCTGATCGATTGCTCCGCGGGGAATCCGCGCAGCGACCGTTGCTTCACCAAGAACGCGGTGTGCAGCAAATCGATCGCGCTGAATCGGTCCACGGCGACGATCTCCTCCGACATTCTGTCGTAAATCTCGAGCAATGCGTCGCGATGCGCGGACTTCGTAATGCCGGCGTTAAGTAACAGCGACTTGAAATCGATTACATCCTCGTTGACGTTCTCCTTCGAGCCGAGCATGTAAATCTCGACGCCTCTGTTACGCATGGCCCTAAAATCGTCAATTGTATTTTGTATTAATGGTATCTAAAATTATTCTGTCACGATATAATTGATATAACTGATTTCACAAAATAATTTCATGATTTTAAAACTTTATTGCAACATGTTGAATATATAAAATGATTATCATATATTTTTCGAACATTATATTGTAATGTAAAGTTGCCGTCCTAGTGGCAGCTTTTTATTCCATTTTTGTCAGATCTTGGAAAATATATTTGCATAGGAAATGTGCGAGAATTTATGACGTAATATTTTCGGAGTAGGATAATAATTTGATCTGACGACTTTTGCACATAATTGACGTGTAAAATCATACGATTTAATTATTGACTCGTTGGTGCCAAGAGATATATAAATCACCTGGAAATTTCGCCGTATCGGGGATCCATGGTTAGAAATAGGCGGAAATTTTCGTGCGGCTTGATGGTAATGACATTGCCTTCGCTATCAACTCCTCGTTCGCCGATACTGAGAACACCGTTCGGCTCTAACAGTCCATTAAGTCTGTCTAATACAGCCGGGCTACACAGATTAACCTGGTCGATGAGCAGCCAAGTACCGTCTTGCAAGCACTGAAAGATGACTTCGTTATATTACTTTGGACGAAACGAAGTTTTAGCTTCATTTAGCAAAGCTTTTCACGGATGTGTAAGAAATTACAATATAACTGCGCTAAAAAAATTGTTTAATATAACAGATTTAAAATGTTTTTCGATATATTGCCGAATTGCAAAATAATCAGATGAATATTTACGTTTTACTTTAGCTTGACAACTCATTAACTGTCATATTACATTTAATATATTATAATAAAGAGGAAATGCAATAAAATTGATATAAATAATGAATAGAAATAGTTTCACGTGTTGGGAAAGTTTTGGAAACCACGCAATTTTTGACTCTATTAAAACTTTTGTAATACTTACGTTATCATGTGTCAAGGATAAAATATTAGGATAGGTAGCGAGAAGTAAAGTTCGAAGTAGCACAACTTTATCGCTCGCTATGTAAAATATGAGAAGCATCGTAAAGAATAACGTATTAGAGTTGCCTAAATTAAGTTCGGGTACTACGAAGTACGGAGAATAATTTAAAGCAACATTGTCAAAATGTCTTCTACATATACATACGTTAGTATCATGCGGTACCATGTGATACTACGGTATATCCCCATAAAGTGAGTCTCCATAAATTTCAGTAATGGAAATGTAGCTCTCTATGATAATAAGGAAATGTATAAAAGCGTGTCATTGATTGAATACCTTTACTAACACACTGTCCACCCATTCGAACTTTCCGCCGGCATTCAGGCATTTATCCTGCTCGACGAGAATCGACAAGTTCCTCAGCCTCGACTCGATATCTCTTAGCTCCGATTCGCGGGATGGCTCACGAAGCTTCATCGCCGACACCAATTTCGACAGTTCCTCGATTTTATGTAAGAATCGCTTGGTCTCCGCGGCCATTGTTCTGCCGGCGACGTTTTCATCTGGCGGCGAACGGATGGTGAGTGATAAGATTTTATTTCAATAAAGGAAATCAGATTTCTCATTGTGATTAGAAAGAAAACCTCTTCTGACGATAAACTACAGTTTTACTTACCGAATAAGTCTCGTACTTGCTCCAGACGTTTGTGAAGTTCGGCAACTTGCTCCAAATTGTCGATAGCTATCTTTGTTTGCAGACTCTCGATAAGCAAAGTCGTTACGCGCCCAAATAGTTGTTCAAGATGCCGATTATAATCCGTCTGAAACAATAGAAAAAGATACTTAATTGTTATCACGATTAAACTATAGCAGGACTATTTAACTTTATTTATCAACTTCAAATACTGCTAAATGCCTAGATAAAGTTTGGAGCGTTTATAAAGGAAAACAAATAAAAAATTGTCTTAATTAAAAAAATTATAAAAAAATATATGTATATTTATATAAAATACCATAAAATTACAACAAAAAACCAATTTAAAAATAATAAACAAATAAAAGATAAAGAAGAGAGTGGAATAAAATTTTCACAAAAACACTGATTCTTGTGATTTGCCGTAAAATATACAAAATGTAAAAACAATCTCTATAAGATTCTTGACTGTAAGAATAAAATAGTTTAAATAGTTTAAATAGTTTCAAATAAAATCTAAGGCTTGCGTTTGGCCTACTTTCTACCAATTAAATCTATATATAAATAATTTAAATATATAAATTCGTGCAAAAGAAAGGAAAATCTTTTTAATAAATCGAATGTAGAGATATATGAAGAAAATTATTAGTAATTAATTTTAATATTAAAACACAAGTTTTAATATTACAATTTAAAGACGCTTTCAAAATCGAATGGAATTGTTATCTCAATTAGTGACGGCAGCTGACGCTTTAAAAACAGCGCGCAAAGTATGCGATTTAGTCTGTTCATCAAAGAGTACAGAACGGAATATTCGGCGTACATTAATTCGCTAGATATATTAAAAGTCATTTTTATTATATTGATAATGGGTCTGTTTTCTATTGCCGAACTGACTGCACTAGTTCAGAGTTTATCTATTTCCTTCCAATGTGGAGTAACTAATAGTTCAGCGATAGAAAACAGACCCATTATTGGCAGCGAGACGGTTGGCACTGGTTTTTGTATAAACCGCGGCGTCATACGTCACGTCGTGACGTCGCGCGAATCACAGGCCGCGCCCGGCGCCGTGTGACTTTACAAAAAAAGGTCGCCGCGCCAGCATCAGCATTCTCGTCCGGAGTCTGGACACTCGAGCCGACAGCCAGCCGAGCGTGCCGCTCCGTGCGTATAATATTGTTACGCTGCGAAGTCCTTCGCGGTGAATATTACGATGGTATCACAGGTATCGAAAAGATATGTACATGGTCCTCTTCCTCTATTAATCATCGTCTACGCGACTGATCGATTCTCATCGTTCGCACGCATCGAGATGCTGATCGTTCATTGCAGGCGCTTCGCGCGGTTTATTCGTAGAGGGAATCGGAAAACTAGATTAACCCTCCGTCTGTATCATGGAGATAAGAAGAACAGGAGGGAGCATAGTTACAAACCCTGCTTCCTAAGAAGTAAGGGGAGCTCACGGCCATCTTGCTTAAGAACGCATTTTTTTAAAGAATTGCATCGATATAAGCAGATATTATTTTGGCTCGGACGCCGTAAATTTACGTATACAGAGGGAGAGTTAACGGTTCGTCGCGATTTACTTAATGAATCCTGTTTATCTCTCAAAGGATACTTGAACTCAAACGCGTTCCGATTAATCGTTCATTTTAGGGTAATTTATTAGTATCCGCTTTTGGATATCGAGAGCGCGGAGTAGTACGCGAATCGTCGGATCGCGCGATTTAATGTAATGGAGTACGCCGATAGTGTTATTTAGGTAACGGAGCGCAGTGATGTGTTAACTGTTTAATTGCATTTGCATCTCGCGAAATTCACGCGTTCGTGTTGTACCGTGAACGTGTCTCGAACGTATATACATATTTTCGGACGGTTTGTTCGGAACGGCTCAATTGGCTGCTGATTTGACTCGCGTAATATCCGCGTCGGTATATGAATGTTTTGGCGCATCATCGGATTTAAATCACGGAAGAACGTCGTAATACGTCGATCGTTTCATCTCGGGAGTGTCTAAATAAAGTATCGCGACTGCCATATTATGACAAATGGTTCGCTCTCGACCGCGTTCGCGATTGTTGTTGGGAGTGTGTAGCGAGGAGACTTGAGACGAGAACGAGACATGGGAGAATTCGTTGACAAGACAGAGACAGAGTATCTTTCTCTGTTAACTCGAGGTGATGTAATGGGTGAATATGGTTAGATATTTCACATATTTCACAGATCGATTGCCTTGAAATGAATAGGCTAGAACAAATTGGTATAAATGTTTAATCCTGGAATGTAATCCATTGTGCACAGAAAAACGCATACGTATAGAGTTCACAGAACGGAGCTTGTAATTATCGACGCGTTACTAGCTTGTTATTGATCGAACGGATCACTTACTTGCATATTTTGATACCACCAGTTATTACATAACTGAGCAGTAATTACAAGAGACAAACCGTTAGAAGCATGTCGCAAATTTTTTTTACAGGAATAAATGAATATAAATAAAAAGAAAATTATATAAAATATATTTCTTATAGTTAATGCTTGGTAGAAAGTGATTAAATTAGCAACACAGTAATTTTTGTAAAAAAAATTACCGTCAAATCTGGAAGAGATAATGTCTTTTTTCTTTTTGTTAAACACTTTATATATGCAGATAAAATTTCAGGAAATAATATTAATGGGATATCATGAAGATATAATATATTAATTCTATATAATGTCAATATATTGTAATTAATTAAATTTTTGAGTTTAGTACTTCGATAAAAAAAAATAAAAAATAAAAAGAGATATAAGAACATTTATACACAAATAAGTAAAATATTTTTGGAACATAAATTCTTTATTTAATTTTATTTCCTTTATAATATTCACATTTCATTAACGAAGAAGATTAGAGCAAGATATTTATTCCATTGTATATACTTACAAAAAAATAATAAATAAAATTAATAAAATACATTATCTACAGATTAAAAAAAATATAAAATATTTGGACGTGTTATTTTATTTTCTCTTCTTTCTTTTGCCTAAATATTTTTTAAATAAAATCTGAGACTTGCGTTAAACATTTCTTTTTTTCTTCTAGAGTAAAATATATATAATGATATAAATGAAAGAAATACCGAAATCTCTTAAATATATACATATAATTTAGAAACATGTAGAAAGAAAAAGAAAATATTTTAGAATTGCAATATATCCTGAATAATTAAATTGATATAAAAATATGCTAATAATTATTACTTTATAATACGTCAATTCTAATTTAATTGTTCATAACCTATCCATACGTATTATATATATAATTGTATAATTTTTCACCGACGATATCTTCCTTCCTATAGGTACGACTTTGGCGCGGTGGGAGGACCCAGTACTCCGAGGATTATTACCCAAGCAAAACCCTTGTTCTGCTTGGATAAAAACCCCCAAAGACGGGGAAGCTCACGTACCCTCGTCGTCGATTTAACTGAATAAACGAACCGCAGCCGGTTCGTCGTGCCGCGCGTTTGCTTCGGGAGTGCCGTTCAAGTTATCGGACTAATGGACTTTTTTTTAAGGCTCCGAGATTGAATCCGAGGTCTCCGACGGCTGGGAGTCACCCGTGAGGGGACCAGTATGGGATCTCAATTTACTTTATCCTTCGCTGTAAAAGATTTAAAGCTGATTGAGAATAAACTCTGTTTCCGGCAAACGGTTCGGCCCTAAGCGGTGAGAATTCGATCGATTGATTAGACACGATCGATTTCGTCTTCTTCCGCGTGGCGCTTAACCCTTGTCCGGTATTCTTATTGTGGTCCCAAATATACTTGTCTGCCTTGCAGGGCTAGACGCTGCTAGCTTTTGAAGGGGTTCTCGAGGAGATCTTACGTGGAGTGCCGCAGTGTCGCGCGAAAGACTTTTATTAATAATTAATTAGTCCGCGTGCGATTGTAGTATATCCGCGAGTATTTTCCGCGAGTGTCCTGTGTAATGGGAGAAGCAGGAAGAGACCGACGATCCAGACATCCTGAGAGGAGGAAGAGATTTCGGGCCTCGGCGGAGCAACTTTGGGGTAAGGATTATTTCTTATCTGCATAAAATTAATAGTACTTTCCCATTTATTCGGATTATTTTATTTCGATAAGTTATGAAATAATTAGAGAAAGAGAAATTATTAAAATTTTGATATAAAGTTTAATTTTGCACAGATCTTTTTCAGAAAATAGATAATTGTATTAGTAAATATTTAATCAAAAGATGAATTAAAAGTTCTGTGCGTGTAAGAACTATCTTTTATCTAGTATTAGTCATTTTGAACTCTATTTTAATTTGAATCGGTTTGTGTGTTACAGTATCATCGTAGCTACGTGGCAGATAACTCCGCCCGTTGCGCATCAGGGTCGGTGAGTCAGAACGTTTTATTTTATATTGAGGTAACAGATTTATGAAAAAGAATTTATCCAATATATGTACAATATGTACATATCTATCGCATCCACAATTAACAACATAAAAATATATTATATCTCATAGATCTGTTGTCTTAAAATGGATGGACTAGATTAAATTAGTTTAGATATTTAATCCTGGACATCACTATTTATTGATTTATTGTGTATACAAGGAAGTAGAGCTTGTCAAAAGTTAGAGCTTATTGTAATCGTCGTTTATATCGCGTTAAGCGTTAAGTATATTCGTTGAGAACATCATCTTTTTCATCAAGAACGTGACATAATAATAACGTTTATAATTGGATAGTATTGGTCTATTACATTTCCTAATTAGTATTCAGTATATTACATCTATAAGAATTTTTTTGAATTTATTGTTTAAAGAATTATCAACAAAAGATCAAAGTATAGAATATGAAACTTTAAGATATAAAATTTTGACGCGTTTTTATTAATATAGAGCTTTTATTTAAATTTCACAATTTTATGTTTTCCATGTGAATAATTATTATATGTTCAGATTGTTTGTGTATCCTATGCTTTTTCATTCCAAATAAAAATAAATAAAGAAATGATTATTAAAAATGAAGAAATCAGGTAAAATAAACAAATAAGAAAATTAATTTAATAAAATTGACATGTATACAATGGAAAAAAATCATTATCTATAATAATTAAATATGTTTTATTTACTCGTCTATTCTCTTCTTAGATATTTTTCCAGGATTAAGTATTACAAATTGGTGCAAAAAAGAAATATTTACCTAATTCAAAGTATGTTAAAAGATTCTTTCAATATGCATGATGCATGTAAATGAAAAAGAAGAAATATATAAGTTACACAGCAGATTTTATTCAACTTATTTAACGAAAATCGCGTTATTGATTATTAATTATACATATATATACAACTTGTATGCAACGCACTGATTTTGTCCTAATTTTGTATAGTTCATTCATCTATATTAATTGGCTTTGCATGAAATAAAGCCAGAGTAAATGGATGACATGAGATTCAATAAATTAATTCGATAGAAAATAAGGCTTCGCGGATATTTCTTTGCGTAGAACAATTTTTTACATTAGTTATATTAAAGTTCGTTTTACGTTACATTAAAATAATTATAATTAAAGTATATATTTTTTATAAATAATTTTGATACGGAAAATAAGCAGTATAGAATATAAAGAAAAGAAAATATATCCGTGTAAAAACTTCACAAAAGAGTATAGCGCAGAGAGATGAAAAATTTATGTGGACAATAGGCACAATAGTAATTGTACGTACAAGTCATCATGGATTTCATGTCATCCATTGTAAATATCTCATCTGATGATTGATGAACGCTCGTTGAAATTAAAATAACGATCGTAAGAAATACAGACTAGGGAGACTAAAATACCTAAATACAGATTTACGCGTCGGATAAATACAGATATATACGGATTACGAATCTCGGTTCGCGATAGAAAAATTCATCTATTATTTTCGAAACAATTATAATTTCTTATTCATATTCTACGGTTTAATTTCGCGGAAAGTAATTTAGATTTTTCTGATCTCTCGGTGAGATTTAATACATAATATTCATTTTTAACATATGTTTTTCGTATATTTTCCAAATTCTTGTGTGCAATATTAATGTCGAGACATCACGCGGATGACTATCTTACGCAAATAAGTCACGCGATTACATTTTATTGAACGTTTGCATTTATCTTACATGATTTACGGCGCGCAGCTTTTAATAAACGGCCGTATTGTCTTGCATTAATGAGCGTAGAAAACTACGCTTATGTGCTGGCGCTGATTATCAACTGCAATGCAGCCAGAATAGTTATGGTCAGGATCAATCTGGCCGAAGAAAGAAGAAATTCATCGAAGGTAGGTGGCCGATATTGGCCAAAGTTTGTAAAAAGTTCACTTAAGTACACGTGAATACATAGTTTTTCTATATATATTTATGTGCGATGGCGCGTAATTAAAAAAGGAAATAAATGCGACCGGTCAAAAATTAAATTACGATTAGGCTACATCACTCCTCCTAAATCTCGGGTGATCGCGGATTAGGTATCCCACTGGATTAATCAACAAGTAGAGCTCATCGTAAGCGAGTTAGGAATCGTGTTGGTTCAGCCAGCAAATAGGTCGCGTATATGAACGGTTCTAATTAGTGCGCTTAACAATAAACTTGCGGAAACTTGCATTAGTAAAAATTTAAAGATAAAAACGCGGAATTCAAATGATAGGCTAATTGTAAGATGTTAGAATTATTGCTATGAATACTCGGACTTTAAAGGCAAAAAATTACTAAAACAAATTAAAATACATAGTAAGCTTTCACGCGAATATATTAGAAATGTTAGGGATACTAGGTTGTGATAGGGATGTTAGGATATTAAAAATCATATAAAATTTAATTTTTCAGATAAAATTTAATCTTAATTTAATGAAATTAAATTAAGATTTTAAAAAATTATATCTAAAACTCAGATAAAATTTAAGATATTAATTTAATAATATTAAATTTATCTTTTATAAATAATCTTTTAATTATTAAAAATAATGAATAACGGGTATTTTTTAATATAGGTATGTATGATTTATTTTTATAAGTTAAATGTGTAATATATTATTATATTTTATAAATATATCAAATTCAAACGTATTGGTCAGTATCTTTATAATTCCAGAAATATTGATTAAAGTTGAATTAGATTTTGTCAAAAATAATTACTCATACTTTTTATTTTTGAATTATTTCCGTTTAAAGATCATATTGGATATTGACAGCATAGAATTGTAAATTGTAATGTAAGTTACATTGTAAATTACATGAAATCGATGAAATCTCGCAAAACTCATTAAGGTAAATGTACCAATGCCTGGACACATACCTATATATGTCTGGACATTTTTATTATTTTAGTCCTTAAATAAATTATAACGCGAATTAAAATCAAAGAATCAAAGATAAAAATATTTTTCTAGTATTATATTTTTATCTTTGATTTTAATTCACGTTATACTTATTTAAAAACTAAAATGATAAAGGTATCCAGACATAGGTCTTAAGTGTCCCGGCATTGGTACATTTACCTTAAATAAAAATTGATTTGATAAATATTTGTTTAAAAAATTTCTTTCAAAATTATTCAGAAATATTAATAACTTATTTTATCCATGTCAAAATCATTATTAAATTCGAGGAATTTATATTCAGTTATTTCAAAATTCCGTCTTAAGTATTGCCAGTATAATCTTTTGATATGAAATGAAAAAATTACTAAATAAAAGTATGAATATTCATTTGTAAGCCAACAATTAAATATCAGCCTCTCGTTTACAAAATCTGACAATTGAGTTTTCGACATTCGAGAATCACTAACACATTCGGTAAAATTATAGTAATTCTTTTTCTCTTTCTTCTTCTTCTTCTTTCTCAGCATTATAGTTCACGTTAAAGAGGCTCTACAATTATTCTTCTCTAGTTATTCCGATCTCTCGTGACGTTGGCCTAGTTACTTTACTAATTTTCATTCTTCTTAGACCCTCTCAACATGTCCATCTCCTTCTCCCGTCTGCCCTTATTTCTGCAGCTACCTTCCGAGTTACTGGTGTATATTTCTTTTTACTGCTCTTTCCTCAGACATTCAAATAGCACTCCATCTAATTCTTTGCGATTTTATCAAGCGTATAATATTTTGGTCCTTTGTGAGACATCTTAGCTCGTAATTGTATCTAATTCTATATTCTATAATTTGTGCCATCCACATTTGCCACTGGCTCATATATTCTTTTTAGAATTTTGCACTCAAATATAGAGCGAGTCGATTAGTTTCTTTTTGGGGTCCATACTTTACATATATAAGTGTTGGTCTTATTAATGTATTATAAATGTTAAGTTTTATTCTTCGGGATAGAACTCTGCTCATTAAGAAGTTCATCAAAGAATCTTTTTCATTTAGGATATATGTATTTCTTCCTTTCTGTGCTTTCTTTATATATTTCCCTTACATTATTTCGTGCTTCATATTCTTCTATTCTTCGTACTTTGGCATTTATTGCCACCCCTTTTTTCTCTCTCTTCTTTGCAACATAAATTATATGTATATTTGTCATCTTTTATCCCAAGATATAAATAATCGATGTAATCGAACATTAAGAGTTATACAATTAAACATGCATAATTGTGCTGATAATTTTTAATATATTGTTTAATTTCAAAATTATGGAAGAATAGAGAAGAACTGTTAGAACTTCATTAAACGGACAGGATATTCAAGCCAAACGATAATCGCGATTATCTTATCAATACACGCTTAGCCAATGGAAACGCGCAATAGAACGCTTTAAAAATTGGTATTGATAATAACTTCCAAATAAAAACAATTTTTTAATGGTTACGTGTATATTAAGAATTTCTGATAATATAAGCAGGTATATGTTATATACATTTGTACCGTTTAATATTGCAAAGTTGATCAGTGTTAAAGATTAAAACAATTACGTAAAAAAGAACAATAGAGAGTAGTTTTTCTAATTGTAAAACGTGAAAATTCCATTACTGATATTATTTTTACTGTATATCATTCATGTCATATCGTACCGTTGCGTAGCATTTCAACACGACTCTCAATTAAAATAAAAGCCTTAATGATCCAGTTTCAGATGGTATCTACGATAAAATGCAAACATATTATATTTATTTGCGTAATGCAAGTTTATTAGAGTTCTCACTATGTTTAAGCTAAAATTGCGTTCTCTCTCAGATAACTTTCCTTTATAAAACTTAACATGATATTTAATCGTTTAAATTGATTAAATAGAAATACGTTATACAATTATATATATATATATATATATGTATTATATAAACAACAATATTACCTACATTTTCTAGATAATGAAGTAATAAGCTCAATCTTTTCACACATAGTCAGTTTGTATCGCTTTTCGTTATCACGTTATTCAATTTATATTCGTACAGCATGCACGTACCTACAATTAATAGAAATTATAATATGAGTACAGCTCAGAAAGTAATATCTACTGAAGTTCTATATATATACTTTATTTAATAAAAATGGGAAAAAAAGATATACATCAATCATATATTTTATCAGAAACAATGTTATAAAGTGTTGAGGCAAAGATGATCCTAGATTACAATCATTTATTGTCGTTAGTTAAACGTTTAGCAAGGAAAAGTCAGACAAGCTATAGTTAACAAAATAAGTAATTGAAAATGTTGTACAATGTACATGTACACTACTGGCGTGAAACACGTGTACATATAAAAGCATGATGTATCATACTAGCACGCAAGATCGCTTATTAGTCGTTAGTTGCTCGCCAGTTGCAGGGTTCATTAAAAATAACACGCAAGACTATATAGTGTCCCGTCCAAGTCAAATTTAGTCCTTACAGACGTTAAACAAGTTTTTTCTTTCCGCAATTTACGACAATTTGGTCAAACTCGCAATTAAACGACGACTCTCAGTGCTTATTTCGGTTATTCAAGATTTATCGCTTCAACGAGGAAACCGTGTTCAATTGCACATAAAATTTAAAAAACATAACGTAAGCTTATTTATTTAATATTTATAAAATATTAATCGTAATATCATTTAATATAAATATACATATGTTTGTTAATCAAATAATAATAATTAGTCCATCTAGGTTAATGGTGAATGGTTTGAGATAATGTCGAGTATGAATTATAAACAGGCAGTTATGCCTATTATATGGCTCAATTGTATATTTTGCATGGGTATATTTGAAATACCCAAAAATCGCCCACAATATTTTCTAAGTGCTGTCTACATCATCTCAGTGTTGACTGTATATTTCATTTCGTTTTACAAAGGAATTTACATTTTACAACAAATATTTATTCAAGAATTTATGATATTTTACGTTGTCTTGGGAGTCAACGTCTTAGTTGCCGTCTTGGCTATAATTCTGTTTTGGCGTTATAAATCAGAGGTGGGTATGTAATAACATTTCGCACAAAATTAGTGTAGAAGTAGCAAACAAAAGTTATGGAAAGACTACATTAATGAATTAAAGAAACATTAATATTCAGCTTATTTTAAAATATGTGTAATAAAGGATTTTTTTCTTCTATTTACATTCTTCTTGTGAATGTACAGAATTGCCAAGTATAGATTTGCATGCGTATACATTTTTTTCTTTGACATCATGACGTGTCTTCGAATAAATATTGAACAAATTTACTAATCTATTAATAAATTTCGATACTTGAAGAATATAAATAAGATAATTAAGAGGAATGGTATAGCGGACAATACTTTAGAAGCATTGGGCATAAAAATAGATTATCAGAAAATATACCACTCTACTCGACGTCTTACGGCTATCTGGGTAGTAAGTGCGATAACACTAATCTTCATGCATACATTAGGGACGTATCGCGAGGAATACTGGGTTATCTTTTACAGCAACATAATCACAACTTTTCCATATATATTAAATTCTGTAGTGGACCTCACCTTCGCCGTGCTTGTCAGGCAAGTAATATGTTTCTTAAAGTAATAAACAACAACAATATTTCGTGAGAAGCTCGACCAGAGGACTTTGTCAAGATTTCTTTGATTTCTAAGATATTTGTCAATTATAATAATATCTCTTTAATTTGTTTGTAATGGACAAGTAAACATATAACATGTTTCTGTTTACATATTTGAGTACTGATTAAGATTGAAATGCGGTAGATATGTTGGACTAAGATTTCAGAAGATAAATACTCTAATCAATAATGCAGTGCTTTATGCAAATGAATCAAATGCCTTCAAGATTTATAATCGGCACGATAATACGTCCATTGCATTTGTCATGGCAAACTATAAAAACCGCAAAGACAAGATAATGCATCACATTCAAACGTTAAGGTATAAGAGATCAATAATAATTCTTGCTCCTATTATCAAGTTTTCATATAATATAACAATTAAACATTAAAAAGACCTTATTTACATATCTTTCCTCTCTCCCATTCTCTCATACACACACACATAGACACCATATGTCCCGGATTCTGTAACTCGTTCGAATAATTGAGTATCTATTTGAAAGATTTTAATATACTTAAATAATCACTAACTATTCAATATTTTTCTGTCAAAGACATTTACATTTGGAAATTACGAGAATAGGACGGCAAACAAATTATACTTTTTGTTTCCAACTTCTGCTCGAATTGGCAGTCCATTTTACGATAATAACATCGACTACTTACTGTTTACATGGCGCATTTTTTGGCCAGTTAAGGGTGACACTCGACAATGGAAAGATTATATGCTTCGCAATGTGGGCATGCATTTATTCATTTAAAATTATATTAGTAAATTCGCTTTGTTCGAGTGTATCAACCGAGGTATAAAAAATTATTTCTTATAATAAAAATAATATATACAATTATATGCAATATTTATGTAAAATTGAGTTATTCGTAGTTAAACACATCAAATTTATATTAAGAATATTACATAATTTATTTATTTTATATAAATTGTATATAGGTACAGAATGTCTTTTAATACTTATATGAGTACATATAATAATTTCAATTTTTATATATGAATATAGAATGTGCACCGCACACATATTGTACAATTTATTCATAATTTTATGTCAGATTCGCATCGTATGCATTAATGTTTATTTCAGGCATATAAAACCGGCGAAATTATACAATCTTTTGAAGGATCTATTATGGATGATGACATGAAAGAAGAGGTAAATGTACTATTCGTGTATTATTGATAATATCAATCAAATTACATCTTTTTATTATTAGTAATATTATTATTAGTAATATTTATATACGGCGATTTAGGCCAGTAAAATTAGCTCGAAAAACACCGAATATCTACAAAACGGATTGACAAGCCAATTTTTTGAGGGTGAGTAGAGGGTCATAGGAGATGCCCAAATTCACAAAGTTCAAACAAAATTTCCCTGTGCGTCGGCAGCCATCTTGAAAATAGGGGTATCCAAAGTTTGAATATCTCGGCTCCTATTGGTCGAATTTTTTTCTTTTTTTTTAGTTTTGTAGGGAAAAATATTTGCTACAACTTTTGTTTGAAAAAATTTTTAATAGCTGTCAAGGAAAAAAAGTTACAACCAAAAAAGTGCCGTCAATTAGAGGTTGAACATTTTTATTGACACTTATATCGCCCCCTGTTAGTTTGATCAAAAAAATGTTCAAATAAAACTTGTAGAGGACTCAATTCTCTACAATTTTCGTATTTTTTTTTGCGGTGACTCAAAAAACACCAGAGATAGAGAGCGCCAAAGTTGAGTGTGTCTAGTAAATGCTCTTTTTCGTGGGGAAAATTCGCGGTTTTATTGTGAATTGTCGTATATTATAAAACTCTTTTTCGCACCATCACTGAGGTAGAGTTTCAGGCGCATTTTTTTTTACGTCGTATCTCCAGTAGATATAATCCACGGGTCCGAGAAAGTGCCTTTCGTATATATTGTGAAAACAATTGATGCAAGTCTTTGCTTTTTTGTCGCTGGGCATGGCATATTTCTTTCATCAATATCATCGTCATTGATATTTCGACTTTCTTCGGTGACGACTTCCTCACTTTCGGAATCGTTGAAGTCAACCGGGGGAAAAAATTTTCACTCCACAAATTATTCTTCGTCTGTCAACGGGCAATGATTTTTGCTGTTTTATAAATACTTCATCAATTACTTCGGCGCAGAAAAGGCAACGTTTTTTAAAATCGAATGCCGGTGGATGGAATGCCGGTGGATGGTTCGAAGATTGCGATGACGACGGAGAAGATGGAGGTGATTTTGAGATCGAGACAGCACAGTTGCTCCGACGACGAATAGCCGCTGCAGCCATTCTCTCGTTGATGTATATTTTTCGACAGAGCACGTGCACTGTGATGTTGTTGACGTCCTCCAGCATGCGCGCATGTTCCTCGTCGCCCCTCTTAATAGCAAACGAATGTAAAGTTCGCACACCTTTTTTTTGAACGACAGTAATTCTGCCGTCGCTCAGCTCTTTCCCACAAATAAAACACTCGCTCATTTTCGTGAAATTTCACTCTGAAACGCTCGAAATACAGTTCACGACTGACCGAAAATAATACACAATAACACACAATAACACACAATTACACACACAAACAACACACACACACACAATAACACACTGTACAGTTCGCGGAAAAGAGTTTTATAATGTACGACAATTCACAATAAAACCGCGAATTTTCCCCACGAAAAAGAGCATTTACTAGAAACACTCAACTTTGGCGCTCTCTATATCTGGTGTTTTTTGAGTCACCGCAAAAAAAATATACGAAAATTGTAGAGATTTGAGTCTTCTACAAGTTTTATTTGAACATTTTTTTGATCAAACTAACAGGGGGCGATATAAGTGTCAATAAAAATGTTCAACTCCTAATTGACGGCACTTTTTTGGTTGTAACTTTTTATCCTTGACAGCTATTAAAAATTTTTTCAAACAAAAGTTGTAGCAAATATTTTTCCCTACAAAACTAAAAAAAAAAGAAAAAAATTCGACCAATAGGAGCCGAAATATTCAAACTTTGAATATTCACCCTTTTTTTCAAGATGGCCGCCGACGCACAGGGAAATTTTGTTTAAACTTTGTGAATTTGGGCATCTCCTATGACCCTCTACTCACCCTTAAAAAATTGGCTTGTCAATCCGTTTTGCCATTTTCGGATCTAATTTTACTGGCCTAATTAATTTATTTAAGACATTTAAGTGTATAAATTGCAAATCTATAAATTCAATGTATTGTTTATGTATATATAACATGAATAATGCATATATTCATGTATATGGTTACACATATGTATAATAATACAAATATATTTGCAGATTCAGCAATTTACACAGCAAATAATGCTTAATTCATTAAAATTTACCGCTTCTGGTTTCTTTTCAATCGATAATTCTCTTACTGGCAAGGTATGTTATTTACTTTATTACTTATATATTTGTTTAACTTAATCATTTAAATGAGATTATGTTGTTTATTTATTCTCAATAATAATGTTTTTAACATAATTGTTATATATTAAGCTACTTGCTACATTATTTAATATAATCATGAGATTATTGAGAATGAAAGAAATAAGAAACTGTGTATAGTTTATTTTTTTCAGTTCTTTATCACGGTCTTGAAGTATGTTGTTATTCTAATACAATTCAACACATAATGACATGTAAGATAAGACTTAGAGATAAGCAAAATTATAGATAAGCAATCTTCTATTAATATTACTATTTAAAAAAAGGAATTTACGAAGAAGTTTAATAAGAGCTTACTTAAGTTACTGTTCTTTGTAAATGTCATGTATTTAATAAAGAATTAAATAACATTATACAAACTTGATTAGTAAAATTGTGTTAATTTTATTATAATTGTATTCTATTTTAAAATAACATATAAATTGTAAATTTGGAAATAAAAAATAATAAATAATAAAAACTGAAAAACTGAAAAATGAATTGGACAATGAAAAGAGGACCGTCGATTGGAATCGGCGGGAATGATGAAAGGATCTCTGCAGGTTCCGTTTTTAC
Source organism: Temnothorax nylanderi (assembly GCF_030848795.1). Lineage (NCBI taxonomy): Eukaryota > Metazoa > Arthropoda > Insecta > Hymenoptera > Formicidae > Temnothorax > Temnothorax nylanderi. The sequence continues at coordinate 2,469,088 of NW_027249072.1, forward strand.
TAGATAATAAGATCTTTACTCAAATTTAATATATTGAAAGACGAATATAACTAGAAAAATTTATTTATATATTAATAATAAATTAATAAATGCAGTAAAGTGACTCTAGTTCGGTTTATTCAAAATATATACTACATGCGCAACGATCCTATTATTTGTGTATGAGAGGATTTCGATGTTAAAGAGAGTTGTCGAAACCGCACATCGAAATACACGTAATAAATATGTATTCAAAAAGCAAATAATAACCAGAAAATTTTAGACGCATGGCGATATGTATACGGTACGTGTAACATATTCTCAGACAAGATTGCAACAATGTAGGAACCTTACACAGCTAACGGATTTAGCAGCTTACGAAGCGAACACGGTTTTTACCAGGAAGTTTGTAGAACTTTTGCTTTGTGCACGATACATGATAGGGGAGACCGGGGCTCGTTGGCACCGTTTTCACAATTTCGGCATTTGAGTTTTTATACAACTAATTATCATGATTAAACAGTACTAATATGATAGAGAGAACCTTTCTCTACATTTTCATGCCAGGAACGCTCCTGTATACTATATAATTTCTTTGTAATAAGTGAAATACGAACATGCTGCATTACAGCCAACTTGCCCCGATAGTAGGGTAAGTTGGCTATGCGACAAAAGTCCAAGTTAAATTAATGAAAACGTAATAGAAACACAAAACGGGTAACAGATATATACTTCTTGATCAAGATTGTATCTTTTAAAGTTATTTTGTAATGATCGAATAGCAAAATGCTGTTGCAGAATAACAATCGTAAACTATTTTAGATGTAGCTTTCTTCAACATAAAAATAATATTAATATAAATATATATCTAGCTTCTATCAGCATTGTGGGTAGCAAATCACATGCTCACACAGGTCTCACGCGCGCGGCAACAAGTCAAGCAAAGTGTGCCTTGATATGAGCCAACATACCCCATCTCTACATACGTTTGATTTCAGTCATTTTATTACAATAAATTACTGCAGTTGTTCCTCAAAATAATATGTCGTATAATAACAGAAACGTTTCTTTTAACTAATGATACGTCACTTTGATTTATTTCTCAAGCTGAAGAACATTAATATGATATTTTGAAAGGCTCGAAAATTTACTTGCCACCTATTGAATCAGAGTTTTCTCTTTTTCTATTGTAATACTTATTTGATTTAAATAAAACTTTGGGAAAAGTACCTGTCATAAAAGAGATATTTTGTGATAATTTTTCCATTATTTTTTTCGCTATATATACATAAACGGAACGCATTGCCAACTTGCCTCTTGTACCAACGAGCCCCGGTCTCCACTATCTTTATAATTCCAGAAATATTGATTAAAGCTGAATTAGATTTTGTCAAAAATAATTTCTCATACTTTTTATTTTTGAATGATTTCCGTTTAGAGATCATATTAGATATTGACAGCATAAAATTGTAAATTGTAATGTAAGTTACATTGTAAATTACATGAAATCGATGAAATTTCGCAAAACTCATTAAGGTAAATGTACCAATGCCTGGACACATAACTGTAGGAAAATGGGCAGATATGATGCAGCGTTTTGTGTAAATGTATATATCTCTTTTAATAATATCTTCGTTTTACAAGAAGTAATCAGGGCGCGTACAACCACAGAATGTGAGTTAGGTAGAAGCGATTCTCTGATAGGGCGAAAAACTATGTAACTATAGATGGCACAGGAGTGCCGCCTTTATATCATTTCCAACAATAACTATGTCTGGACATTTTTATTATTTTAATCCTTAAATAAGTTATAACGCGAATTAAAATCAAAGAATTAAAGATAAAAATATTTTTCTAGTATTATATTCTTATCTTTGATTTTAAAATTCACGTTATAATTATTTAAAAACTAAATTGATAAAGGTATCCAGACATAGGTCTTAAGTGTCCCGGCATTGGTAGATTTACCTTAAATAAAAATTGATTTGATAAATATTCATTAAAAAAATTTTTTTCAACATTATTCAGAAATATTAATAACTTATTTTATCCATGTCAAAATCATTAATAAATACAAGGAATTTTTATTCAATTATTTCAAAATTCCGTCTTAAGTATTGCCCGTATAATCTTTTGATATGAAATGAAGAAATTACTAAATAAAAAGTATGAATATTCATTTACAAGCCAACGATTAAATATTAGCCTCTCGTTTACAAAATCTGACAATTGCGTTTTCGACATTCGAGAATCACTAACACATTCGGTAAAATTATAGTAATTCTTTTTCTCTTTCTTCTTCTTCTTCTTTCTCAGCATTATAGTTCACGTTAAAGAGGCTCTACAATTATTCTTCTCTAGTTATTCCGATCTCTCGTGACGTTGGCCTAGTTACTTTACTAATTTTCATTCTTCTTAGACCCTCTCAACATGTCCATCTCCTTCTCCCGTCTGCCCTTATTTCTGCAGCTACCTTCCGAGTTACTGGTGTATATTTCTTTTTACTGCTCTTTCCTCAGACATTCAAATAGCACTCCATCTAATTCTTTGCGATTTTATCAAGCGTATAATATTTTGGTCCTTTGTGAGACATCTTAGCTCGTAATTGTATCTAATTCTATATTCTATAATTTGTGCCATCCACATTTGCCACTGGCTCATATATTCTTTTTAGAATTTTGCACTCAAATATAGAGCGAGTCGATTAGTTTCTTTTTGGGGTCCATACTTTACATATATAAGTGATGGTCTTATTAATGTATTATAAATGTTAAGTTTTATTCTTCGGGATAGAACTCTGCTCATTAAGAAGTTCATCAAAGAATCCTTTTCATTTAGGATATATGTATTTCTTCCTTTCTGTGCTTTCTTTATATATTTCCCTTACATTATTTCGTGCTTCATATTCTTCTATTCTTCGTACTTTGGCATTTATTGCCACCCCTTTTTTCTCTCTCTTCTTTGCAACATAAATTATATGTATATTTGTCATCTTTTATCCCAAGATATAAATAATCGATGTAATCGAACATTAAGAGTTATACAATTAAACATGCATAATTGTGCTGATAATTTTTAATATATTGTTTAATTTCAAAATTATGGAAGAATAGAGAAGAACTGTTAGAACTTCATCAAACGGACAGGATATTCAAGCCAAACGATAATCGCGATTATCTTATCAATACACGCTTAGCCAATGGAAACGCGCAATAGAACGCTTTAAAAATTGGTATTGATAATAACTTCCAAATAAAAACAATTTTTTAATGGTTACGTGTATATTAAGAATTTCTGATAATATAAGCAGGTATATGTTATATACATTTGTACCGTTTAATATTGCAAAGTTGATCAGTGTTAAAGATTAAAACAATTACGTAAAAAAGAACAATAGAGAGTAGTTTTTCTAATTGTAAAACGTGAAAATTCCATTACTGATATTATTTTTACTGTATATCATTCATGTCATATCGTACCGTTGCGTAGCATTTCAACACGACTCTCAATTAAAATAAAAGCCTTAATGATCCAGTTTCAGATGGTGTCTACGATAAAATGCAAACATATTATATTTATTTGCGTAATGCAAGTTTATTAGAGTTCTCACTATGTTTAAGCTAAAATTGCGTTCTCTCTCAGATAACTTTCCTTTATAAAACTTAACATGATATTTAATCGTTTAAATTGATTAAATAGAAATACGTTATACAATTATATATATATATATATATATATATATATATATATATATATATATGTATTATATAAACAACAATATTACCTACATTTTCTAGATAATGAAGTAATAAGCTCAATCTTTTCACACATAGTCAGTTTGTATCGCTTTTCGTTATCACGTTATTCAATTTATATTCGTACAGCATGCACGTACCTACAATCAATAGAAATTCTATGAGTACAGCTCAGAAAGTAATATCTACTGAAGTTCTATATATACTTTATTTAATAAAAATAGGAGAAAAAAAGATATACATCCATCATAGATCTTATCGGAAATAATGTTATAAAGTGTTGAGGCACAGATGATCCTAGATTACAATTACTTATTGTTGCTAGTTAAACATTTAGCAAGGAAAAGTCAGACAAGCTATAGTTAACCAAATAAGTAATTGAAAATGTACAATGTACATGTACACTACTGGCGTGAAACACGTGTATATATAAAAGCATGATGTATATATCATACTAGCACGCAAGATCGCTTACTAGCCGTTATAGTTGCTCGCCAGTTGCAGGGTTCATTAAAAATAACACGCAAGACTAGTGTCCCGTCCAAGTCAAATTTAGTACTTACAGACGTTAAACAAGTGTTTTCTTTCCGCAATTTACGACAATTTGGTCAAACTCGCAATTAAACGACGACTCTCAGTGCTTATTTCGGTTATTCGAGATTTATCGTTTCAACGAGGAAACCGTGTTCAATTGCACATAAAATTTAAAAAACATAACGTAAGCTTATTTATTTAATATTTATAAAATATTAATCGTAATATCATTTAATATAAATATACATATGTTTGTTAATCAAATAATAATTAGTCCATCTAGGTTGATGGTGAATGGTTTGAGATAATGTCGAGTATGAATTATAAACAGGCAGTTATGCCTATTATATGGCTCAATTGTATATTTTGCATGGGTATATTTGAAATACCCATAAATCGCCCACAATATTTTCTAAGTGCTGTCTACATCATCTCAGTGCTGACTGTATTTTTTATTTCGTTTTACAAAGGAATTTACATTTTACAACAAATATTTATTCAAGAACTTACGATATTTTACGTAAATGTGGTCAACGTCTTAGTTGCCGTCTGGGCTATAATTATGTTTTGGCGTTATAAATCAGAGGTAGGTATGTAATAACATTTCGTATGAAATTAGTGTAGAAGTGGCAAACAAAAGTTATGGAAAGACTACATTAATGAATTAAAGAAACATTAATATTCACCTTATTTTAAAATATGTCTAAATTGTGTAATAAAGAATTTTTTTCTTCTATTTACATTGTTCTTGTGAATATACAGAATTGCTAAGTATAGATTTGCATGCGTATACATTTTTTTCTTTGACATCATGACGTGTCTTCGAATAAATATTGAACAAATTTACTAATCTATTAATAAATTTCGATACTTAAAGAATATAAATAAGATAATTAAGAGGAATGGTATAGCAGACAATACTTTAGAAGCATTGGGCATAAAAATAGATTATCAGAAAATATACCGCTCTACTCGATGTCTTACGGCTATCTGGGTAGTAAATGCGATAACACTAATCTTCATGAATATACTATGGATGTATCGCGAGGAATACTGGGTCTTTTACAACATCATATGCACATCTTTTCCATTTATATTAAATTCTGTAGGTGACCTCACCTTCGCCGCACTTGTCAGGCAAGTAATATGTTTCTTAAAGTAATAAACAACAACAATATTTCGTGAGAAGCTCGACCAGAGGACTTTGTCAAGATTTCTTTGATTTCTAAGATATTTGTCAATTATAATAATATCTCTTTAATTTGTTTGTAATGGACAAATAAACATATAACATGTTTCTGTTTACGTATTTGAGTACTGATTAAGATTGAAACGCGGCAGATGTGTTGGAATGAGATTTCAGAAGATAAATACTCTAATCAATAATGCAGTGCTTTATGCAAATGAATCAAATGCTTTCAAGATTTATAGTCGGCACGATAATATGTCCATTGCATTTGTCATGGCAAACTATAAAAACCGCAAAGACAAGATAATGCATCACATTCAAACGCTAAGGTATAAGAGATCAATAATAATTTTTCTTCTATTATCAAGTTTTCATATAATATAACAATTAAACATTAAAAAGACCTTATTTACATATCTTTCCTCTCTCCCATTCTCTCATACACACACATACACACCATATGTCCCGGATTCTGTAACTCGTTCGAATAATTGAGTATTTGAAAGATTTTAATATACTTATATATATAAATAATCACTAACTATTTAATATTTTTCTGTCAAAGACATTTACATTTAGAAATTACGAGAATAGGACGGCAAACAAATCGTACTTTTTGTTTCCAACTTCTGCTCGAATTGGCAGTTCATTTTACGATAATAACATCGACTACTTATTGTTTACATGGTGCATTTTTTGGCCAGTTAAGGGTGACACTCGACAATGAAAAGATTATATCCCTGGCAACGTGGGCATGCATTTATTCATTTAAAATTATATTAGTAAATTCGCTTTGCTCGAGTGTATCAACCGAGGTATAAAAAATTATTTTTTATAATAAAAATAATATATACAATTATATGCAATATTTATGTAAAATTGAGTTATTTGTAGTTAAACACATCAAATTTATATTAAGAATATAATTTATTTATTTTCTGTATATTGTATATAAATTGTATATAGGTACAGAATGTCTTTTAATATTTATATAAGTACATATAATAATTTCAATTTTTATATATGAATATAGAATGTGCACCGCACATATATTGTGGAAATTATTCATAATTTTATGTCAGATTCGCATCGTAAGCATTAATGTTTATTTCAGGCATATAAAACCGGCGAAATTATACAATCTTTTGAAGGATCTATTATAGATGATGACATGAAAGAAGAGGTAAATCTATTCATGTATCATTGATAATTACATATATCAATCAAATTAGATCTCTTTCTCCATAACATATAACATTATTATTAGTAATATTTATATACGGCGATTACTTTATTTAAGACATTTAAGTGTATAAATTGCAAATCTATAAATTCAATGTATTGTTTATGTATATATATATATATATATAACATGAATAATGCATATATTCATGTATATGGTCACACATATGTACATATAATAAGAATACAAATATATTTGCAGATTCATCAATTTACACAGCAAATAATGCTTAATTCATTAAAATTTACCGCTTCTGGTTTCTTTTCAATTGATAATTCTCTTACTGGCAAGGTATGTTATTTATTTTATTAATTATATATTTGTTTAACTTAATATCATTTAAATGAGATTATGTTATTTATTTATTCTCAATAATAATGTTTTTAACATAATTGTTATATATTAAGCTACTTGCTACATTATTTAATATAATCATGAGATTATTGAGAATGAAAGAAATAAGAAACCGTGTCAGTTTATTTTTTTCAGTTCTTTACCACGGTCTTGAAGTATGTTGTTATTCTAATACAATTCAACACATAATGACATGTAAGATAAGACTTAGAGATAAGCAAAATTATAGATAAGCAATCTTCTATTAATATTACTATTTAAAAAAAGGAATTTACGAAGAAGTTTAATAAGAGCTTACTTAAGTTACTGTTCTTTGTAAATGTCATGTATTTAATAAAGAATTAAATAACATTATACAAACTTGATTAGTAAAATTGTGTTAATTTTATTATAATTGTATTCTATTTTAAAATAACATATAAATTGTAAATTTGGAAATAAAAAATAATAAATAATAAAAACTGAAAAACTGAAAAATGAATTGGACAATGAAAAGAGGACCGTCGATTGGAATCGGCGGGAATGATGAAAGGATCTCTGCAGGTTCCGTTTTTACTAGATAACAAGATCTTTACTCAAATTTAATATATTGAAAGACGAATATAACTGGAAAAATTTGTTTATATATTAATAATAAATTAATAAATGCAGTAAAGTGACTCTAGCTCGGTTTATTCAAAATATATACTACATACGCAACGATTCTATTATTTGTGTGAGAGGATTTCGATGTTAAAGAGAGTTGTCGAAACCGCATATCGAAATACACGTAATAAATATGTATTCAAAGGACAAATAATAACCAGAAAATTTTAGACGCATGGCGATATGTATACGGTACGTGTAACATATTCTCAGACAAGATTACAACAGTGTAGGAACCTTACACAGCTAACGGATTTAGCAGCTTACGAAGCGAACACAGTTTTTACCAAGAAGTTTGTAGAACTTTTGCTTTGTGCACGATACATGATAGGGGAGACCGGGGCTCGTTGGCACCGTTTTCACAATTTCGGCATTTGAGTTTTTATACAACTAATTATCATGATTAAACAGTACTAATATGATAGAGAGAACCTTTCTCTACATTTTCATGCCAGGAACGCTCCTGTATACTATATAATTTCTTTGTAATAAGTGAAATACGAACATGCTGCATTACAGCCAACTTGCCCCGATAGTAGGGTAAGTTCCCGTATAAGAATTACAAATTTTCCAGCATAATAGTTTAAGAGTTGATTCATTAGGGTTGTATTTCATTGGCTTGGAGGTGAATTTATTCGGCATATATTCTGCAAGAATTCCAGAATGTCTGAATCTTAGTAAAAAAAATATAACATGACTTATTGTTTAAAAAGAATTCCAAAGTTGTTGATATGATTTTTAGGGGATGATTTTTAAGGGCTTATTTTGATCATCATGGGTGTAAATTTGATCAAAATACATTCTGATAGAATTCTATGGCCTGTAGACTTAATAAAAAAATTTTATATTTAATTGCCTGTGAATAATTGCCCAGTTGTCTAAATGATGTGTAGGAGATGATTTTTATTGATTGGTTATGATCCTTATGGAGATGAATTTGATTGAAATATATTCTGAAAGAATTTCACGTCCCGTGAACTCTATTTAAATTTTTTTACTCTATTTGTTTTAGAATAATTGCCAATTTGTTGAAATGATGATTCAGAGGTGGTTTTGAAGAATTGATTTTGATTATAATGGAGGGTAACGTCTGAAAACTATTTAATTGGATGTCATAAACCATTTTGTTTCAAAGTTGCATCGAATTTGATAGAAACTGCTAAGATTTTAGATGTTATTTGCATATTTTCCTATTTTTTAGGGTGGTTTGAGCGATATTTTGGTCATACTGCCCCACCCTTGAATGTAAATAAAAATCGCCATACGGCATCCAAAAATTGAGTTTTCGACGGAAATTTTGAGATCTCGCAAAGCATTCTATCTTCAAAAATAAAATGTGCAGAGGGGTGGCTATTTTGAGAAAGAATGCCCCATATATATATATATATATATATATATATATGTATTATATAAACAACAATATTACCTACATTTTCTAGATAATGAAGTAATAAGCTCAATCTTTTCACACATAGTCAGTTTGTATCGCTTTTCGTTATCACGTTATTCAATTTATATTCGTACAGCATGCACGTACCTACAATCAATAGAAATTCTATGAGTACAGCTCAGAAAGTAATATCTACTGAAGTTCTATATATATATACATTATTTAATAAAAATAGGAGAAAAAAAGATATACATCAATCATAGATCTTATCAGAAATAATGTTATAAAGTGTTGAGGCAAAGATAATCCTAGATTACAATCATTTATTGTCGCTAGTTAAACGTTTAGCAAGGAAAAGTCAGACAAGCTATAGTTAACCAAATAAGTAATTGAAAATGTTGTACAATGTACATGTACACTACTGGCGTGAAACACGTGTATATATAAAAGCATGATGTATCATACTAGCACGCAAGATCGCTTATTAGCCGTTAGTTGCTCGCCAGTTGTAGGGTTCATTAAAAATAACACGCAAGACGGTGTCCCGTCCAAGTCAAATTTAGTCCTTACAGACGTTAAACAAGTGTTTTCTTTCCGCAATTTACGACAATTTGGTCAAACTCGCAATTAAACGACGACTCTCAGTGCTTATTTCGGTTATTCGAGATTATCGTTATATAATTATCGTTTCAACGAGGAAACCGTGTTCAATTGCACATAAAATTTAAAAAACATAACGTAAGCTTATTTATTTAATATTTATAAAATATTAATCGTAATATCATTTAATATAAATATACATATGTTTGTTAATCAAATAATAATTAGTCCATCTAGGTTGATGGTGAATGGTTTGAGATAATGTCGAGTATGAATTATAAACAGGCAGTTATGCCTATTATATGGCTCAATTGTATATTTTGCATGGGTATATTTGAAATACCCAAAAATCGCCCACAATATTTTCTAAGTGCTGTCTACATCATCTCAGTGTTGACTGTATATTTCATTTCGTTTTACAAAGGAATTTACATTTTACAAGAAATATTTATTCAAGAACTTAAGATATTTTACGTTGTCGTGGGAGTCAACGTCTTAGTTGCCGTCTGGGCTATAATTATGTTTTGGCGTTATAAATCAGAGGTAGGTATGTAATAACATTTCGCATGAAATTAGTGTAGAAGTGGAAGAATATGTGTAAATTGTGTAATAAAGGATTTTTTTCTTCTATTTACGTTCTTCTTGTGAATATACAGAATTGCTAAGTATAGATTTGCATGCGTATACATTTTTTTCTTTCACATCATGATGTGTCTTCGAATAAATATTGAACAAATTTACTAATCTATTAATAAATTTCGATACTTGAAGAATATAAATAAGATAATTAAGAGGAATGGTATAGCGGACAATACTTTAGAAGCATTGGGCATAAAAATAGATTATCAGAAAATATACCGCTCTACTCGATGTCTTACGGCTATCTGGGTAGTAAGTGTGATAACACTAATCTTCATGCATACACTATGGATGCATCGCGAGGAATACTGGGTTGTCTTTTACAGCAACATAAGCACATCTTTTCCATATATATTAAATTCTGTAGTGGACCTCACCTTCGCCGCGCTTGTCAGGCAAGTAATATGTTTCTTAAAGTAATAAACAACAACAATATTTCGTGAGAAGCTCGATCAGAGGACTTTGTCAAGATTTCTTTGATTTCTAAGATATTTGTCAATTATAATAATATCTCTTTAATTTGTTTGTAATGGACAAGTAAACATATAACATGTTTCTGTTTACATATTTGAGTACTGATTAAGATTGAAATGCGGCAGATGTGTTGGACTAAGATTTCAGAAGATAAATACTCTAATCAATAATGCAGTGCTTTATGCAAATGAATCAAATGCCTTCAAGATTTATAATCGGCACGATAATACGTCCATTGCATTTGTCATGGCAAACTATAAAAACCGCAAAGACAAGATAATGCATCACATTCAAACGCTAAGGTATAAGAGATCAATAATAATTCTTGCTCCTATTATCAAGTTTTCATATAATATAACAATTAAACATTAAAAAGACCTTATTTACATATCTTTCCTCTCTCCCATTCTCTTATACACCACACATACATACCATATGTCCCGGATTCTGTAACTCGTTCGAATAATTGAGTATTTGAAAGATTTTAATATTACTTAAATAATCACTAACTATTTAATATTTTTCTGTCAAAGACATTTACATTTAGAAATTACGAGAATAGGACGGCAAACAAATCGTACTTTTTGTTTCCAACTTCTGCTCGAATTGGCAGTTCATTTTACGATAATAACATCGACTACTTACTGTTTACATGGTGCATTTTTTGGCCAGTTAAGGGTGACACTCGACAACGGAAAGATTATATCCATGGCAATGTGGGCATGCATTTATTCATTTAAAATTATATTAGTAAATTCGCTTTGTTCGAGTGTATCAACCGAGGTATAAAAAATTATTTTTTTATAATAAAAATAATATATACAATTATATGCAATATTTATGTAAAATTGAGTTATTTGTAGTTAAACACATCAAATTTATATTAAGAATATTACATAATTTATTTATTTTATGTATATTGTATATAAATTGTATATACAGAATGTCTTTTAATACTTATATGAGTACATATAATAATTTCAATTTTTATATATGAATATAGAATGTGCACCGCACATATATTGTGCAATTTATTCATAATTTTATGTCAGATTCGCATCGTATGCATTAATGTTTATTTCAGGCATATAAAACCGGCGAAATTATACAATCTTTTGAAGGATCTATTATGGATGATGACATGAAAGAAGAGGTAAATCTATTCATGTATCATTGATAATTACATATATCAATCAAATTAGATCTCTTTCTCCATAACATATAACATTATTATTAGTAATATTTATATACGGCGATTACTTTATTTAAGACATTTAAGTGTATAAATTGCAAATCTATAAATTCAATGTATTGTTTATGTATATAACATGAATAATGCATGTATTCATGTATATGGTTACATATATGTATAATAAGAATACAAATATATTTGCAGATTCAGCAATTTACACAGCAAATAATGCTTAATTCATTCCATTTTACCGCTACTGGTTTCTTTTCAATTGATAATTCTCTTACTGGCAAGGTATGTTATTTACTTTATTACTTATATATTTGTTTAACTTAATCATTTAAATGAGATTATGTTATTTATTTATTCTCAATAATAATGTTTTTAACATAATTGTTATATATTAAGCTACTTGCTACATTATTTAATATAATCATGAGATTATTGAGAATGAAAGAAATAAGAAACCGTGTCAGTTTATTTTTTTCAGTTCTTTACCACGGTCTTGAAGTATGTTGTTATTCTAATACAATTCAACACAAAATGACATGTAAGACTTTATAGATAAGCAATATTATAGATAAGCAATCTTCTATTAAAATTACTATAAAAAAAAGGAATTTACAAAGGAGTTTAATAAGAGCTTACTTAAGTTACTGTTCTTTGTAAATGTCATGTATTTAATAAAGAATAAAAAAACATTATACAAACTTGATTAGTAAAATTGTGTTAATTTTATTATAATTGTGTTCTACTTTCAAATAACATATAAATTGTAAATTTGGAAATAAAAAATAATAAATAATAAAAACTGAAAAACTGAACAATAAATTGGACAATGAAAAGAGGACCGATTGGAATTGGCGGGAGTGATGAAAGGATTTCTGCAGGTTCCGTTTTTACTAGATAATACAGATCTTTACTCAAATTTAATATATTGAAAGACGAATATAACTGGAAAAATTTGTTTATATATTAATAATAAATTAATAAATGCAGTATTAGTGACTCTAGCTCGGTTTATTCGAAATATATACTACATGCTTAACGATCCTATTATTTGTGTATGAGAGGATTTCGATGTTAAAGAGAGTTGTCGAAACCGCACGTCGAAATACACGTAATAAATATATATTCAAAGGGCAAATAATAACCAGAAAATTTTAGACGCATGGCGATACGTATAAGGTACGTGTAACATATTCTCAGACAAGATTGCAACAATGTAGGAACCTTACACAGCTAACGGATTTAGCAGCTTACGAAGCGAACACGGCTTTTACCAGGAAGTTTGTAGAGCTTTTGCTTTGTGCACGATACATGATACTTGTCGAGGACACTTTGTATAGGATCAACCGCAGCTAATTGAAAACTTTATCGGGTCGTGAGTAAAGGAATCGATCTTGATGCATACGAGACAATTATATAATCATGTTTCATATAAGAAATAAAAAATTAAACTTTTTAAAATGATAATTTTATTAGAAGTAAAATTGTGTGTAAGTTACATAGATGTTAATAGAGAAAACTTAGCAGACTCGTGTAAAAAAATTTGAATAATAATATAAAAGATATCTTCCGTAATTCACTTAATTTTAATTACAAATTCTCTGACGAATTTGAAGTAAATTTTTTAAGTAAAAATGCCAACAAAAGTAGATTCTGAATTATAAGTAGCTCCAAAATTTTTTTCACAAATCAAATTTTAAAGAAGACTAATAAATAACAGAATAACATTTGTTGCCTAATTTTAAATTTGTCTTAATATAATTTTAATTCGAGGCTTGATGATAAAGAGACATGAAAAGTTAGAAAATTGGAAATAACAATGTCGAGTTTTTATAGGAAAGTGCAAGTTCGATCGTAAGTTTGTCGGAAGAATCGTAAAACTCAAGATTGCGAGTTATGGAATATTCCGTGTTAATCCTAATTAGTACATGCGGTACTTTATAAGAGTATGAAACTTCTGAAGAAGTATCGACTCTAATCAATAAATGAAAAGCCATTAAAAAGTGATAGTAATCGTGCACAAGATTCTAGAAGCAAATGTTTTTTCCATTACGGGATTAAGGATCTAATATCTGTTTCCATTACCGGATTATGGATCTAATATCTGTTATTATCCTAGCCGAGCGGATGTCTCTTTTCGCTCGGCGACGAAGTCGTTCTCATACTTTAAGAAGCCGGCATAATCCTCCGACCGCGCGTCTTCCTAGTCGGCTAGAGAAAGGTTCCGTTCCCGCGCGAGGAACGGGAACATCCGTCAGGATTATCCTTCCCCGGGCGAATCGAACGGCGGCGGCTGAGAATATCAGGCGTGAATCAAGATGATTGATGTCGGTCTGATATGGATTTTCACGTGTTCGCGTAACCGGCCTCGTATAGATAACCTCGTAAAGTCGCTCATTTTTCACAAATCCGTCAAAAATTAGCGCGTTCTGGCAGGACGGTTCGCTTCGCCTCTCAAGAAAGTCGCTGCCGTAACGGAGTTACGGACCAATTTAATCTGTCCAAGCGAATAAATGGATCGTTGAATTGATTGCGAGTAACTATTCGTCACATGGATTGCGGATAATCGATTGTCATTCATGTAATTATTTTCGGAGTTGAGCTTAGTTTAGATTAGAAGCTTAATTAGTTGAAATCGTTCGCAAATTCAAATTCACCTCGGATTTGTTTCTTTTACTTTCCATTATTCTTGATACTAATATCACGAGGCAAGCTCCGCGTTGTTGTGAATTCTAATCGGATATAAGATATATAATATTAACTGAAAATACTGAATTTGTGTATTTATGACGAATGATTATTTTTCGAGTGCTAAAATACGCTTGATTTCTGAGATGCTTAAACAAAATATTTACAATAAAAGTTAAAAAAAAAATGTATCGCGGAAGATGAACAATATAAAACATAACGGACGAAACAGAAGTATAATGAATTACGCGCCGCACATCACGCGAACATGTTTTCGTTTCTTTACAAATGGGAATTTATTATTGCGATTCGTACGTTGTAGTTTTATTTTCACGGAGAACGACATCGTCGATCACGGAATCGTTGGATGTGTTTTCTGCGTGAGCAATACAAATTATGAAAAATGGGGGTTACTTCTCAGACAAATCGTTCACTGAAAAACTCACTTCGTGAGAACCTGCCATTCGTGATCTTTTTATCGCGAACAATGAACCAATTAATTCAAGGAAAAATTAAAGGAAAAATGTCTTACTGCATTAATTAAGACGTTGAACGTGCGTAGAAATAAAAATCGTGATAAACTACGATCGCGTGAAATTTTTCCCTGAGGGAACAAATATGTAAAAAAAAAGTATATAGCCGTAAGAGATGGCACGGTGTCCAATGCCGACGCATCCTAATAACGCGCGTATTAAATATTTATTACGTTCGCGTATACAGACCGAAACGGCGCTGTGAATTCATCTCGCGTGTGTTATGTAGCGAGAAAATTGATATCGAGTTTCCCCGACTGCGCCTTTCGGCGCCCGTCTTCCTTGTGAAGGAAGTACCCCTCAACTTTTCCTCCTTTATAGCGAAATCCAAGGTAAAAATAAAGCAAAGAGACATTCCTTACCGCAAAGTTGCGCGACGAAAGGTTCAATGCACGTGTGCCGAAAAATAGGTAGCAACCAACAGACGGAAAATTGAACGTGGCGAAAATCATGACGATTAAATTCACTTCCGCAATGTTATTTCTCTTTGGTACTTTCAGAAAAATGTTTCCAACTATTTTCAACAGCTTCCAACCGTATACGAATAGAGACAGATCAATTTTTCATAGAACTGTTGTGTAAGATTTAAATCTTAATATTATCGACTTTTTGCATCAAACATTATATTAAATATTATATATATCATTTAAAATTAATAGCAAAACAGACGCATGTCGATAAACGGCCAATTAATTTCAATTAATTACTGTTTTATTTTTAATATAATTGCATAATAATATGTATATCAAATTCTCAGCCATGGAAAAATATATTATTTATAACTTATAAGACAGAAATACATTGGTCATATTGTGTATAAGTAAATGGTTTACATTTTCGAAGGACTATTTCTAAATCTGCACGCTGGCAGTTATAAAAAAAGATACCTGTCTTATTTCAAGCTGTTCTATATATCGAAAGGCCAACTCAAAATCGGACATTTCCAGTCTCGTATCCAGTCGATCCTTCATCTCGTTCACGTCAAAACGAAACGCGGCTTTTTAGGAGGACTGCTACTCCGCGACAGTTTTCCTGAGGGATTCACGTATTCGGGACACGTAAAATCCAACGAGAAACGAGCTGTGAGTCCGAAGCGAGGCTCGACCGGGAAGGTGAAGAATGTAAATTCCACGATTGTGGAGAATGCCGGGGAATCGTCTGAATCGGATAAACCCTCACGCAGTCAGACGAAATTTTTTATCCCGACCTAACGACTTCTTTATTGCGCGAAATATTGCACTCGCGAGCGCAGCTGCGGCAAATGATAGCATGTGGAGATAGATAAGAAAAAGATTTAAGAAATGAGAAAAATAGTGGTAATCGCGCTGTTTGACTTTGCTTCCACTTGAAAAGATCGGTGCAGATTTACAAATAGCTTTAAATAGCATTGTTATATTTTATTTATAATTATTATATACTTGTACATCATATAATTATTTATAAGTGAAAATGATTATTAGACTTTTCCTTCAATTATTAGTTTTAATTAAAAGTATATGTTTCATGCAAAGTTTTGCATTAATATATTTACATCAGAGTAATATTTCTTAATTTACGGAAATTTATCTTATTATTGTGGTATAAGCATGACACTACAAAAGTTATGAAATTGAGGAAATATTGAAATATATCCTAAAATCAGGCGTTCACCTTCAATTAAATAATAAATAAATAAATATAAAAAAGTACCAAAAATAATATGATAGTTAATGAGACATTTAAGCGGATAATTTCTCTCACTTCATGAAATGAAAATCTATACGATGTTCTTACAAGCGAATTCGTTAGATTTAGCCTGTTTATTTGTATGGATTTCGTTCACAAGTAGGTTCGTTAGTCAGCAGAAAAATCTTGTTCGGTCGGATTCTTGATCTTTCACGGAGCATCGATTAACGTAGTCTTTCCAATCGGGTTATTCGGTTCAGAGGAGAAATAGGAAACAACTGACAACTGACTTTCCGAGCCTGATCGGGTGCGGAAGCAAAACGAACGAGACGTAATTTAACGGTGGCCGATTCCTCAGCTATCGCGAGTGGAAGAAAATTCTGCTTCCGAAGAAAAGAGAAATAGACTCGAAGCACGGAATTTCCACTGGCGTCAGATACATATTTTTTAAAAATATGTACATATATATATAGGATATATGACATGACCCGATTTTATAGAATGTATCTTTACGTACATCGAATTTAGTAGATCTGATTTCAACCGCGACGTAGTGAACAAACAATGGGATTCGCCAAATATCGAGTAAATATGATTCTACAAGCTTTAGAGTATTAAATTCTATTTTTCGGATAAACTTAAAAAATTTTGATGATATAATAATATTTCATAAAATATATTTATAATAATATTTGACCAAAATATATCTTAGTAGATAATATTTAGTATCATCTATAAATTAACATAGTTTAGACATAAAAAGTATTTCTTATTTCTAATTAAAGACGATTTTTTTATTCTCTAAAAATTTGGCTTTATGAAGTTACTTTTTTGATATTAATTAATTAATTTCTTATATGAAAAAAAAATTCTACCAGCTAAATTGCGAGTTAACATAACTATTAGACTGTAAACAACTTTTGTGCGTCATAAAAGCATATGAAAAGAGCGTATAATGTTTAGACTTTTGAAAAAGAATTTGTGGCGACCGAGTTTGCGAATAATGCCGGAAAAGAAAATGGCTTTCAGTCAAGTTATCGGACGCTATTGTCGAGATACTGCAACTTTTTCCCTACGTAGAGAAGAATTCCGTTGCATTAGCGTTCTCGCATAAAACATCGTCGTAGAACAAGGACGTTATTCTCAAGCATTCACGGGAATTGCCGCACGCGGAGTCGTATGAATGCTACTGCTACATAAATATATAAAATTATTCTTTCCAAAGCAAGAGTTTTCATATCGAAAACATAATAATTTTATTTCTTAGCATTAGTGAACCATCAGATGATTACAGACTAAATTGAAAGTAATAATAGTAATTCTTAAAGTTGGAAAGTATTCTCTGATTTCAAAAAAGTATTTAAAGTCAAGTATAATTATGGGATCAAAGACTAAAATACCTTCAAATGTTAAAAACATAAAACGATATTGAAGGAATTGAAAAATCAATAAATCGGGAGATGTAAAGACGTAACGATCTAAATTAATGTTAAAGGATTTTAGATCTCAACAATTCGACAAAAGTTCGAGATATTAGAATGTAAAAAATCCCAAGAACCTTTTAATGAAAATTAACAGAATTTATGTAGATTTCTTTATCAATTGCTATTAGCATGTTCGCAATTTACAAAAATAGATGTAATAAATAACAGAATCTATACATCTTTCTCTCCTCTCCCTTTTTCTCTTTTTTTTTCATAAAGATAATGTTCGTTCGCTTCGTGCCAAAATTAAGAGCGCATTCTTCGAGATCGCTTTAATGACTTCACGATATGCTTCTCTTTTCTGACGGCTTTGAAAAATTATTTCCGAAGGCGAAGGTGAAGTTATAAGACGGTGAGTGAAGTATGAAAGAGGATTTAACGAGCTCATGGGAAGTGGCCCGTGAATCGTTAGCGCAAATTCCCGCTCAAAGATGTATGCTTTTTGGCCATTGACTGGCAACGCGGTAGGACACAGCAACAGCGAGAACGATGCCCCTAAAAGGATCGTGCAAGAAAGAAATCCTGACGCTTTTAAGTCTATCATCTCGAGCTTGTCTTTCTGCAAAATCTAATTAACGGCTGCGCGAAGCATGTTGGTTTTACATATAAAGTTATGTCTCGTTTTTAATAATAAGTTCCTGGGGCGAAACGAAATCGAGTTTGTTATAATAAAATTCGTTATAACGCAAATCGTCAAATATTACTTAACATATTTTTGAATATTTGTCATTAACGATTTTAATACGATTCGATAACGATTATATATATCAGAAGGTAATTGTTGCACTATTATCGGAATACTATAACCGCGAATAGATCTGCGAATTCATAGCGCAAATAATGTTCTTTATGGCGCCATATACGCCGGTATACAGCAAAGGATTTAAGTGTTGACTATTACGCATTTTTCAGATATAAAGTCCTTAAAGTCTGCCGGGGCAGTATCTTCTTAAAGCACTTTTATCACGTGACACTTTCCACGGGTATTGTTGAAGGTGGCTGGCCGCCCTCGTAACACGAAAAAGGGACTTATAAAATATGTGAAATGGTTATTGTCAATCAATCTATAACGACGTCAGTAGAAATCAGATCTCAAGCGAATATTATAGTGACATTTTGTCAAAGATAAATTTTGAAATTTATCAAGATATTATTCCGATCATCGATATTGATTTAATCGAAAGTTTCTGAAGTTATAACATATTTGTACTTGACATGAATATTTCCTACCATACGTTATCTCACTATTACAATTTCTAATTTCTATTATAATTTATTTTATTACATGATTCTCGTATATTAATTCATAAAACAAATGTTTTCTATTATTATAAAAATTCTTCTTTTCCTCTCTTCTTTAAGGCATAAATTTTGCATGAGTCTTCTATATTTTAATTCTTTCCTTGATGACATCATAATTTTGTTACGGTTTTTCTAAATTGCGTGAAAGTTTTAACTGCGTTTGCACGATAGAGGGAGAGAAAGGAAGAGGAAATTGCTGCGAGGGCGACATAATGTCGTACTATGCATAAATAGATTTTAAATTTTCAACTGTTCCGACAGTTCACGGTTTCACCACGTAAAATATGACTATCGCATATTCTGTGGATACGGAACGAAAGTTTCGGTAGCTATAACGCGTTCCTTTCCCTCGCGACCGTAAAGCTAAATCAAATATAACGCAATACAACGAAATTTCAGTCGGAGAATCGTAAAGTGCCTCTGCAACTTTGATATCTTCGCGGGCGATTCCCCTTCAACGCCTCGCGCTTTACTCGAGTTTCGTAAGACCGGGCTTAACAATTGATTCCGATTTGATGTACTCGGCGGTTTTACACTATAATTAAGAGATAGTTGCGTGTAATCGTCGATGATGAAATAATTCCGAGTCCTTTAGAACGATATATATATTTTAACGTTTAACGAGTTTGCCGTAACTTATCAAGGCAAATTCGCTCAGCACTAATGAATAATAATATAATATTTACGATATTAATCGCAAGATTAATATATTGACGTTTCATGAAATCTTTGCATAAGTATATTATAAGTTTTATTATTAACTTCACGTCATTTAATTATCGCAGCTTTAGGTAGATATCTTACTAGGAAACGTCCGTCCCTTTAATTTGTTTCGCGAATATCAGAAAAGCTGCCAACGCAATCTTTGAAATTCTCTCAAAAGCTTATCTCATTAGAAGGATCACATTAGAAGGATATGTCACAAGATATATTAAGAGCTGCAAACATACAGCTAACAATACAGATCGCTGTTTATCACTAAGAGAAACGGTATCGTGACTGAGAAACAAAAGGAAATTTCCAGACAAGCACACTTGCCAAAAATACGTTAAAATATGAAAGTTCTATGCCATTAAATGTAGAATGAGAAAGAGATTCTCTATCTTTCCATATAGGTAGATAAATTCTTCTTCCGTAAGTAGAAAACGAAACGATCGATCCTTCTAAAAAATAGCAGCTCTTTCATCACGCTATAATATCTTTTTCATTCTCAGATCAGTTTATCAATATAAATCTTACCTTTAATCATATATTTGTTATAGCAAAGGAAAGAAAGTAATGTAGCATTTTTGCCAAAAATCCAAAATATTTTTATTTATTTTAAAATAAAACTTCAAGATCTCCTTGTTGAAAATTGCTATAATCTTTGTAATATTTTTGCGTCGGAATTGTTTATACAAACTTATTTATGACTCCAAAAACTCACTTTTTAACTTTACTATTGTTTCGTATATTACTGCACATAATAATCCACCGCTTATGCAAGATTATGTGCATCTAACCATGCAAAACGGCCTGCGTTATTGTGCATTTCGGAGATTAACCGGTGAATATTAAAGATGTAGATTGCGTCTTGGAAACTTGCAAGTTGGTTAGAATCCACAATTTCTCCGTATTCTATATTCTGCGCTATAATCGAATTAATAGTTGCCATTATCTTGCGCCGAGAAGTTGAATTAAACTTTAGATTTTACGTAGCAAAAGAAATGAATTTCTCGGACGTAGATACTCAAGGAGAAGTTTGCAGGTGCTTTCCGTCGCTGGTAAAACTCAGAAGAACTCTTGTGAGAGTGACACTTTCTTTTAGTAATTTTGTCGTGGATAATATAAAAATTAAAGAAAAAATGTATAATTACACGCTAAGAATGTTTTTATCAAATAAAATATTGCAAACTGTTACCGACTAAAAGTATACAACCCGTGTACAATGTATCTGCACAAAATTACCTTTTCAAAGAAGGTAAAACAATTACGCCAAGTACACGCGCCCTTTGTACCTATTTTTTGTGCAAAAGTCTATTTTACGATCCAACAAAAAAGAACTTCACAAAAGTAAAAAAGATTTTACACATTCATACCTCCATTAGTGAATATTATTAGTGAATAAACCATTTAATCATTTATACAACAGATTTAATATCAAAAATAGACGCCGACTTATAATCCCGTAAAAAAAAATCTAACATCTTCGATCTTCGGGCTTCATCGGTTTTTCCGTTTGTTTAGATGCATTATATAATATTATGTGGTTATAATATTATATACAGCGCTTCCTGTTTATAAAGAAGTTTAGACCATCGGGAAATACTTTATATCAAGAGTATATGAATGCGCGCATTTATTTCTGAGATTCTATAGTAGGTATGTAACATAAACTATATATGTTAAATTCGCGCATTTAGCGATAAAAGTGCGTTCAGAATACGGGCCAGTGTCTCGTTTCAAGTTTACGTGCAGCGAAGTTTGCATGAAATGGTGCGGCAGCGAGATGCCGAATTGTATTGTAATTACTAGTAATTAGACTCAATCGATAGCTATGGTTAAATTGGATAATAAAAGTATGTTTAGTATTTTCCTTCGTATACCCTACGAACGGAGATATCATGAGGCAAAATTCAAGTTTTTAAGTTGTTATTAAGTAAGAAATGACCACGTCATCATTAGACGATAGCGTAACATCACGGCGTGACTTTCCTATTTTCGAGATACCTACCAGGCAATAGAAACAGTCAGAGCAGAGGAATGGTTCTTTGTCCGACTATAAATATTGATATCAGTTTTACCATGCCTGATAAGTGATTACCAGATCATGCATTTGTTATTGTCGCGAAAATACAATAGAATCTGACTGAGATTGATAATGGCTTCGTATGTTCAACCAAACGGAGAAAATAATTGTGCCGTAGATCGAAAGAAATTATGATGTTATCGGAAATGGAAAATACGCGAGTACCTTTTTACAATTATGTAATATATATATTTTTATGAGAATATAGAATACGTACGAAGAAATTGCGGATGTCTACGTATTTAAAATATAATAAAAAACATATGACATGTAATAGCATATATGTATAGGTAAATTGTGACATAAAACATATAAAAAATATTTCATAAATCGCTCAATTTTAATGAAAAATTTTTGGCGTAAATGAAGTTGCGAGAATATGTTTCGCATGTTTCGCTCGTTTTTTTCAATCATTGAAAATATCGTTGAAAGCTTATTTCGCGTTTGCTTAACTTGATTATCTTCCACGTTATTTCGAGGAGAAATTCGAGTTTCGTAGGACGGAATCAAGTTAACGTTTAGTTAATGTGTCTCGTATCCACGCTTCGGATTCTTGCTCGGAACATCCGTAAAAATACAAAATTGCTCTCGAGTTTCGTCTTGAGCAAGTTTGCGATGTGCAAATAACACTGCACTCGTGTCAAGATCTTTAGCGGTTAAAGCGCACTTTATAGTACAAATGCCAACGGTGACAGAGATAAAAATTTCATCGTCGCAAATTTCATGTAACCCGATTAAAAGTTTCTCCACTTTTCTTCGTGCTGTTTCTCCCCTCTCGGCCTATATCGATTCACCCCCGTGCCATTCGTTCTCCTACCGTGAATTTGTCTTCCAAGAATAGAACGACTATGCTGACGAAACAAAGTGGCAAATATCGAATCTTCGAATTCGGCTCATCTGCTAATCCATTATAGCGCGATTGATGTTCCCGAGAGTATTTTTACGATTCAACTTGCGACTTGTAAAACGAATTTACTGTCGCACGAATTTACTGTCGCAACTTTAAGTCTGTTTTCCACAATTTTTTTTATATTATTAATTACAATTAAATTAATTATTAATTGACCTCAAATTTACGTTTAAGCTATGTATTTATGACGCAAAAATAATTAAGATTTTGGTGTTAAAATAAAAAGATGATGTGAGACGAAAATAAATAATATTTTATATAACAATAGGTTAAAAATAAAGAATTCTTCTCGTTTAATTTTGAGAAAAATTTTCTTCTACAATTTTCTCATACTTTTAATTTATTTTTGCATAAAGAATCATGGTATTCGTGTTTATACCACGTTTTTCTAACACTAGTAAAACCACACATGTGTAATCTACTTACACATATAAAAATATATGTGTAAACATAGAAAATTTGTGGTTTAATTTCGCAATTAAGACGCCTCGCGTAAATTCTCCTCGCAATGTTCTATTTGGAAAGAGCAGAAATCCAAGTTCATTCCCTTGTGTATTCAGGTCCTGGCCAGGATCCCATTAAGAGACTTGTCGTACTAGATGACGGGAGTAGCCACTGGTGAGAGATGGGAGCTTTACCCGTTTCTAGAACGCAGGGGGAACGGTCCTCTTCAGGAAGATGTGGGCAAACATGTCTTGGCTACATGTCGCTTCTAGAACCGCGACTCATGAGCGAAAGAGAATCCCTTGCACTCAGTTGGCTTGTCGGTTCGAATTTTAACTGACTCTGCGATCGCGCTAATAGCATTTTTTTTTTTATGAATTCGAGCGAATCCAATTTCGATGTTGGACACAATGTCACTGTTCGCAAATTACAGTATCAAGAGTTAAAAAATGAGAGATAAAATAAATTTGTGTGTACGCGCGTGTTTTGTGTATTACAATGGTTATTAAAAGTTATTATTGAAACTTATTTTATAAATAAGTACTTGAAATAAGTTAAAGTGTAATTTATTTAAATGAATTAAATAAAAATGCTAATATATATTTTAAATTAATTAAAATGTTATATAAATTGACATTTTAGACGTCATATTAAAATAAATATTTATTAATTTTACACATTAGTATTAATTTGAAAGTTACGATTAATATCCTGGGATTCATAACTTGTATAACTGTACTGACCGTAATTTCATGCAGACACGAAATTAACTTCTCTCTCTTCATTTTTGGATACAATATATTATTCATATTACAGTGCCTAATTGCGTGTTTAATTCTAATTTAATGACATATCAGAATGACAAATTGTTTTAACGTTGATGGCAGCAATCCAAAAATGTTTCTAACTAGCAACACAATAATGCATGTTGTTTTTGGAGAATATGCAATGCACCCAAAATGATTTATTAGCCGATGCTGCATGTGCAGAAACCCTGCAAAGATACGCCCGATGTGCGAAAACGTCTTTGCGCACCCGAAATTTAGGAGTATTGTTGGACGGGATCCAACGAGACTTAGATGAATCGTGGGTTTGTGACATTAGGAAGATAGAAAGGTATTCAAGATTAATGTAATTCAACTGATATTATTTACATAAGATACTTATGCAAAATCTCTCTTCCAATCATGAGAAGTTAAATACGACAGTATAAATAAAAAAGAAAGTCAGTTATTCGCCATTAAAGTATCGAAACGATAGTTTGTAATTAATTAAGCAGGATTATTTGTGGAATTAAGCATAAAAAGTTTTAAAGGAGAACAAAATGTTATCTTAAATTTAACTTCACTTGAATAATTTTTCTATATATTTCGAGATATATATTTATATTATCAACATAACATTTAATAATTCGCTATGAATCACTAATGAAAAATCCTTTAAATTTAAATTCAGAAAAACTCTACATTTGAAAGAAAAAGCGTGACTCTTGGATCATTACTAAAAAATTTTTATTAAAATAAAACATCGATCTCTTTTCTAAAGAATATTGTAAATATTTCATCGCATTTCCTAAAAGCTGGGCTTTATTAAATTTTGTACATGGTAACGTATATGTTCTGGAGTTAATATTAAATTTACTTCACGAAACTATGAAGTGTTATTTGTCTTGCATTCAACGTCGACATGTAAAAGGAAATTAGACAGTTACACTCAGCAATAAACGTCCGGTCGACATCTTCGAAATTGTGAAGTAGTTTGAAGTGAAAATGTATCATATGTCGCGTGTATTACACATGTTATGCGCGTTTTACAACACGACTGCTGCGGTATTACATTTTACGGCGGTGCACGCGGTGTACGGCGTGGTCCTTTATGACTCTCGAAAATTTCAACAAGCTCGTCACGTATATATATGTACAGGATAAATATCTGGTGTGCCTCGGTAGAGGCGAAATAACCCTCCCCGAATAGGCAAGCGCGTAACTCTCCTTCGAGAAAAATCCATAAGCTTAAGAAATTGCGGTTGGTATCTTAGGGTCGGTTACTTTATGAGGTACCAACGAGGATTACTGAGACACGTGATTTAATGGCATCGCACGAAACATTACCCTCCGCAGGACGGTCATCAACGAGATTATCTTATCTTTTACAGGATATCGAATCACCACTACTGCTGCTAAGAGTAAACAGCGCTGAGTTCGTTCAATAAATCTCGAAAGTGCACATTGTGCTCTAGCGCGTTATGAAAGCACAATGAAGGATGAGATGTGTAGAAGTAGTAGTAAAAGCACAAACTGTCAAAATTTTAATGGATTTTCTGGTGCATTTAAAATAGATATTCTCTTAGGAAAGATCTCAAGGAAGAATGAACTATAAAGATATTTAAACGTAATAATGAGATCTTGTTTGCTGAAGACTTTCAGGTAGCGTTGACTTGAAATTTGTTGGAAGAGTTTGCTAATAATTGAAATATACATATATATAAACTGAGAATGAAGTTAAGATACGTCAAGGTATTTTAGGAGTACAATTTTTTGTAATTACGGGACAACGGATAAAAATAGCGGTCATGTCGCGCA
Source organism: Temnothorax nylanderi (assembly GCF_030848795.1). Taxonomy (NCBI): domain Eukaryota; kingdom Metazoa; phylum Arthropoda; class Insecta; order Hymenoptera; family Formicidae; genus Temnothorax; species Temnothorax nylanderi. Next base: position 2,495,487 of record NW_027249072.1, read on the forward strand.
TTTTACTCGCCGCGGCAACTTCCGGATTGGTTAATCCCAATCCCGAGGTACGCAATGGCCGTCGTTTATCTTCGCGTTTACTGTTACGTCTTACCGTCGACGGTCTTCGCAATTCAAAATGTAATTCCATTTGAACGATCGTTAAACCTCAAGATTGAATGCGTGCAGCCGATAAATCTCTAACGATATCGGTAGTTAACTCGTGTAAGGAATCGCGTTAAGTCTATTAAATGAATAAATTACGGTCGCCGAATGTGGTCCCTGAATTCGTACCGGCATCACGGGGGCCAGACGCGAGAAATAAATTGCGGTGCATTAAACGGAATAACAAATTCTCATCCCGAAATGCCAATCGCTGTTGTCTCTTTTATCTTATCTTTACTTAAAATAATTAGTATATACATATAAAATATGCTTCCTTGTCCTCCAAAATAATGTTGACAAGTAAAATTTACTATAAAAAAGTTCGAGTTTCAAATTCGATGAATCTTAATGTCACATTCCAAGACTCATATATAAATGTAAAATAATCATCTAGCAAATATTAATTATATACGTAAAAGCAATAACTATATGTATAGTAAAATAATTCACAGCGATAGAACACAATTTAACAAAGTAACAAGAGAAAAGTGGATTTTGAGAGTCAAACGCGGTTAGCTATACGTGAGTTACCTTTATGTAACATTTAATTAACAATTCAATACAAAGTTATAATTCTATACAAAGTTATAATACGTTTCGACTCTATTTTGAGCCATCTTCACAGCGAAGCGGTAACAGATAAATTAATACAATTTAATTTATTTTACAAAGAACAAAAAAGAACATCAATAAAAAATTAATTTAGTTTAGCTTACACATTTAAATAAAAATATAGCTAATACCAAAAGGAAAAACTGTATCATATGAACCTTTGTGTGTGTATTTCGGATCATATAAATCTTGTGTATATATTTTATACACCCAAGTATAGATGACAAAACTTTGATGCAACACAGCGAGAAGCATTTCGAAACGAGAAGACGCAAATGCGCGATTAATAATTGGTCTCGTTATTATAAATGTCACTGTCGCGAACGGCGGCGACGCGACGAAGTGAAAATAAGTGAGCAAATAACGGCGGGCATTGACAAACGAGAGTGCAGAAACGAGTGACGTCGCTGACCCGTCTTCGCCTGGCGCGAGTTCTCCTCTCGCGCTCGCGAGTGGCCCATTCTCTCGGCGAGCACAAAGCGATTTCCCTGCTTCGGTACTGATCGATGGATCCGCCAGATCGGGATTGATGAGAGAAGAATGGAGAGCGAGAAAGAAAGAGATAGAATCGGCGAAGGGGAAAAGGACGCGTTGAAATCACGCATTAATCAAGGTAGATCAAGCAACAAAGGAGAGGAGGGAAACCTGGTGGATCGTTGTACGTCGAAAAAAAAAGTAACTTTGCATAAATTCACCATCTGGCAACGCCGTTCCGTTTATGATTACGCGCGATACACCCGCGTTCTCGGAAGCGAATAAAATCCTTCTTGGTTTTGGCGGATTTAAGCTTAGGGATCATACACGGCAGATGGGGTTTGTTCGCGTACAACGAAAGCAGAAATCGATAAGATAAACTTAATTTAAGATCAAGATTTTACATTAATCTTTGTTAAAGCTTACGTATTAGTAGTATCGGTCTGTCAAATCGAATTCGATTGCAATTCGATTGCAACTCGAGATGCATTTATATGTTTGTTATAAAAGGACGAAAACAAAATTGTAATAAATTAGTGCTAAATTCTTTTAATAATAAAAAAGAAAAATTTTTATATTCTTTCTAATAATTAAATAGATTTTGTAAGAATTGACTGTGAGAAATATTTTCATTAACGTATTTACTAAAATGGTTTCCCAGAGCGATAAATATAGAATATTAAGCTGTTTCCCTAAAATACATAGCCATTTGCTAATATTTATTCAATCGCCAGGTGCAAAAATGCAATCAATTGTTACGTATTGCGTCCTGCATGTTTATGCATGAAATTATTAACATATGTCCATACAATTTGATGGCACGCCAATTTCACTGATCATCGCGATTACGATAAGAAGACAGTTGAGATTAAATGCATCATCCTGTAAAGTGATCGAGATTATGTTCGGCGCTGCATCCGTGCATCGATGAGTCTTGAATTATGCACACCGGCATGCCAGTGCTGCAAGCTGCTGCCGTCAGTGTTCATCGAATGTATCGAGATACCGCGTACATATAACGCTATTATAAGCTGTCCCAACATGTTTGTGCAACCGAAACGCTTGAACAGTTCGATGCAGCGAGCTTGAAGCACACGCCTATACAATACCTTCATTGTTGTATATTTAAAGTCCTCGAAACCACGAAGGCCGCAGGACAGGTGAAACGAATCAGGTATAGCCGGTAATGCGAAAGGAGAACGAAAGGCTTCATGCCTACGGGGGCTGCGAGAAGAAAATTCGTTGCTTACAGCTCGCAGATAGGGCGTTTATCTTTCCAGGTCAGAAAAGGCACGGGGAAATCTCGCGGGAGACGTCTCAGAATTAAGTGCGCATTCGAAGGAAAAGTGTTTCCAAGGGAGCGTTTCCGTCTCACTCGGTTTGGTAGATTAAATGCACGTACCACGTATAAATAACGTAATCCATTAATTATGCCTTTTCGATAAATGGTCGCGAGGACAGTCGTCCATTTTTCTGGAGAAATACTTAAGAATTGATTAATTGCAGTGAGTGCGCGCAAATAATTTACCTTGCAATAGTTTCCATCGTTAAATACAATTATTAAACAATCTATACGATGTTTTGAAATCCAGATAAATCCAGATAAGCTATATAATGATAATGATAATAACAGATGTTATCCAGTCGTTTCAGTCAAATAAATTTCTAGCTCATTGGGTCGCATATAGCAGCGTTTGCAATAATCTCGTCGAAACGCTGTTATCCATTGATATCCGCTGCGATAATAATATTAATAACAATGACGTGATGAAACTTTTGCTTCAATTTAAATTAAGCTTTACATCTGATTTTCTTCGAAATATCATTACATCACGTAACGTACAACTTTAAAACTTTTGATGTTTCATCAGTTCAGCTTCTTCACTTACTGTAGGTATATAACTCTGTGTAACATGATATACGAAAAGTACGTGAGAGTCTCAATATTATATTGACAAAAAACGAATGCTTCGAGTAATTTTTTCTCCAGAGAGGTCACATCATCTTTCATCGGGATTTTGCTGAAATTTTTGCATTTCTTGTCGTCAATCCCTTTAACCTCACGGCACGTTTTCCGGAAGTCTACTTGTATGGTCGGTAGGAAGTGCTGCAGAAGACCGGGCTTATACGTAACGAAATTGTCGGTCGAGGACAATGTCGTGCCTGTCGCCGCGGAAACTGTAATGATCTTGCGAGGACAATAGACTCTCTTCGAGAACCTCCGTTTACATATGTCACTGAACAGTTGCTGATGAAGTACATTGTAATTATACGTGAATCGAAAATATATAATGTTATATTAAATATTAACCGTATAGGATAATTTTTAAATACATCGAAATTTCAACGATATTCTTTACAAAAGTCCTGTACATCTTTTTTAAATAATCTTAATGCCTAAAATGATATAAATTCAATAAGATTTTTAATCAGTAACTTTTATTCTGATATCACTTTAAAAATTCAAAAAAATTCTTCAAACAAAACTCAATTCTCAATTATTAAATCAGGAAATAACTTCAAAACTTTTGATGTTTCAGTTTAGCTTCTTTACTTACTGCGTAACATGATATACGAGAAGTACGTGAGAGTTTCAATATTACGAGATACTTCTATAGATGATAACGGTTGATTATTACGATTGGTAAATTGCGATCTGCGAAAGGGATAAGAGTCGGTACTTCCATAGCGACGTGTTCAGCGACTTTCCAAGAATATTACCGTTTGGCTAACGATGTTTCCAACGAGCTCTTCGAATGCGCGAGATACGAAACGGAGGTGCACTTTGAGACAAGCGGACTTATTGTTAGATGGTTATGAAAGACAAGCGCGTCTAGAATCTCTAACAGTCCAGAACTTTATTATGATAAGATAATAACACACATTTGTAATGCGGCTACAGAAAAGATCGATTTTTTAAATGTTCTCCTAAACATCTCATGCTTATAATGCGAGGATTATAAATAACTTTCATGATAATCAGTTTCGATGAAAGTTGCAATTAAAATATAAGTTTAGAAATACAGTCTTCAATTATTGAACTTTTATATTACATTTTGATATCTTCTTTTATCTTCGGTAAGAACTCTTTTGATTTTTTTTATCTGGAAAAATGTACACCCTTACAGGCATAATGGAGAAACTTGAAGGTCGGCAGCCGCGTAAATACAGTCTTCAATTATTAAATATTCACATTACGTTTTCATCTCTTTTTATATCTTTGGTGAGAACTCTTGATTTCTTTATCTAGAAAAGTGTACACCCTTAGGCATAATGGAGAAACTTGAAGGTCGGCAGTTGCGTAAATACAGTCTTCAATTATTAAATATTCACATTACGTTTTCATCTCTTTTTATATCTTTGGTGAGAACTCTTGATTTCTTTGTCTGGAAAAATGTACACCCTTACAGGGCATAATGGAGAAACTTATAGGTGGGCGGCTACATAAATACAGTCTTCAATTATTAAATTTTCACATTACATCTTGATCTCTTCTTATACCTTCGGTAAGAACTCTTGACTTCTTTATCTGAAAAAGTGTACACCCTTACAAAGGTGTAACGGAGAAACTTGTAGGTTGGCGGGCGCGTAAATCATCACGTCGGCCGATGATTCGATCGACGTACGATGCCCCAGGTGGTCTATTCTCGTATTATCGGAAAACAATGAATCTAATGTCGTCATAGGACCAGTATGGAGCGCGTAAAAAGTGCTAAAAACTCTATCCGAGTTTGGAGAACGGACGAAGCATATAAATACAGTCGTATCTGAGCGTGTGCGTCGCACAATGCTTTTCCAATATCAAAGATCTAAACAATGATAATCTGCATCCATTGCGTAAAATATACGGATGACATTTTGCGATAAAATTGGATATTTACGAGAGAGAGAGGGAGAGAGAGATTCCGTATTTTATTTTTCGTCCAATTAATATATATGTATATGTATACAAACAGAATGAGGGAAGTGTGCAATTATTTGTAACGTTAAAATTGTGACTCTTTATCGCAAAAAATTATATTTATAAGAATTAGTGATATCAGAAGCGTGAGTGTAATTATTACTTCGTTTTATTATTGTCCCTTCGTCTCGATAGATACACGATATAATGATACTAAAAGCACTTGCTACTTTTCGAATGTCATACAGCAGAAAGGATGATCGTGCATCGCGAAATTCACGAGGGATATAAAATTTCCAACCGCGATACTGTAATGCACCTCGAGCATAACGACGCCGCGACGTCGGGAATCGTAAAGTCGCAAATCAAAGCGCAACGTCACCCGGATCTGCTTAACATGCATGGAATTTTTCAATAAAGAAAAGCAGTATGAAGCAGTCAGTTTCTCCCGTGCAAAATCGCAACTGACTGTTTCCGGGGAATATCCATTTGCTTGTTCGAACGAGCGATGCGTTTAGTCTCGATTTTTACCCAATTAAATAAACGCGCGCGCGAATGTACGATTATTTGCGGATCGCGAAACCGAGTCGAGTGCGTACAATGCATCTCTATGACAGAATACGACAACTGCAGGTGATCGCAATCAATTTTCCATTGTGATATTTTTGTCACGTCGCGTCGTGTCACTTCGGATTTCGCATTCGTTTTTAATTGACACGATAAATTAATTCCCAACCGACTGACTATTTTGAGCACGCGTGCTTAGAACGTAACTACGAGACATAAATACGTTCGAACAAAAGGAATAACATAAATCTAATACGAAGTAGAGAGATACAATTGAGACAATACACTTGATAAACCATTAATCTCAGTGTCAATTTTATTATTATTTTATTATTGATCAGTAAATTATTCCGTTGAATATAAATCATGCACTTAATATCGACTAAATTAATCCTCAACCGACTATTTTGAACACGCGTGCTTGGAACGCGAGACGTAACTACAGCAGATATACGTTCGAACAACGGGAATACGAATAAATCTATTACGAAGTAGAGAGATACAATCGAGATGATACTCTTGATAAAGCGTTAATATTTAATATCAATCTTATTATTATAAATTTATTATTGGTAAAGTTGATATAAATAATGCACTTTATGTTGACTAAATGTGAATTATAAGTTGCGCATTCTTTTCGAATAATTGCGTTTTTTGACACACACAACTTCGTTGATTTTTAGTTTGATTCACTTTGTTATTTATTCAATTAAAAAAAAGATTCGTTCTTCTTTCACATTAAATTAGTTATGGAAATATGGTAGGATCGTATGTCTTTTCGGCGAATTATACTTTTTGCCTTGGCAAAACCAGCCACCCTAACGGTTGACCTATTTCCAATGTCAACGATCCCATCGATCAATCAATCGAGCATTTAGATCGGTCGAGGCTAATACGACACGACGAGGGATGAGATGGAGAGCCGGGAGGTTTCTGTGTGGATCTCTGGGCACTCGAGCGCTAATGAAAACCTATGCCCACACTTTTTCCATTCAAGTTGCCTATCGAGTCAGTGTTGATCAATCTTTTTTTTTTAATGACGTATATTATTTTTTAAATATCAAACGGTTTTATAAATTGACAGCTATAAATATATGTGCATTATATTTTTGTATATTTTTAATGTTAATTTTTAAAACGATATGAAATTGTTCTATTACAAAAATAATTTTCTGAGAAATAGAGAAACGTAAACTCAAAATTTCACTTTTAAGGCAAAATACGCGAAAATCTAGATCGAATAGTCCTATTTATTGTTAAAAGTTTTGATTCGATTTAGTTTATTTCGCAAGTTGCTTGTTTGTTAAAGTACACTACAAAATTTGTAGAAAAAGTTTCGTCCCGCGCGGAATGTTGGGTTGAAGAACACGTTACTATACGTACTGCAGTAATGTGCAGACCGGTAGTGCATAGCAAGTGCACTCTACGTAACTGCCGAAGCGCATCTGTGCAACATACATGCGGTCCGATGCAGCAGAATCGAGCGCGGACCAGTGTATGTATGTACACCAAATTGCCGGCAGCTCAATGATTAATCGCTTCTTGCAGTTGCTTACAATCTCTAATTACATTACCACCGTGATACCCTTCGCGTGCGTTATATGGCGCGTTCAGAGAATTGCTCATTTCCTGCCGATTATTCCGCCATTTACTATAAATTGTACGTTAAATTTAACGGTGTCTCTCTTTCTCAGCAAAAATTGATTAAAAGGAAATTGTATCTCGTTTTCAACGTTAGAGCTATTTTCGTAATTGCGCACGGTAGTATGCACAAATACATCAAGATATTAAAAATTTTCATCTTCCTTTAACAGCATTTATCTACGTAAAACATTTGCACAAAAGAAAACGGATTACATATATCTATAAAATAAATACGCAATGCTTAAAGGTTTAAAAAAAGAATTGTAACTCTGAGCAAAAGATTACAATTCCGCGAATAGTAAAGAAAACAAAGTATCTTAGACAAAAGTATAGACCTGATTTCGCACATCGGGAAGGAAGTCTTATTATAAATAAGCCTCGTATTAAAAAATTAGCTCATTTCATAATAAAAATCATCCATTAAAATAAATGCCGAATATTTGTTGAATAAATTGGTGAAACGGAGAGAAATATCCGTCTAATATAAAAATTGATAACAATGTCGCTATGCCTGATGCGGTATGGTGCGTATTTATCGGTTAAAATGCGTACATTTCGATGCAACAAGACGCAACGGGATGAAATCAAGCGTGAACTGTACACCCAAATTGTACTGAACGAACTCTATGGATTTTGCACTTCGTTAACTCATGCGGCGACTATATTGACTTTTTCCCGATACGTCTGCCTCTCAATCAAGCGTATGATATACTACCTTAGAAATTTACGAAAGCTGCAAGCACCTCGTCAAAATTTATATCGAGAAAAAACCTGCGTCGTAATTATGAATAAGTCTAATGTTTCAAATAAACAAAGTACATTCAGATATTAAGTCAATTGATTTAATTAGCGCGACAAATAATATTTTGTAGATTCAATATTTATTGTTTGTTAATCACATCGACGAATTTTAACGTTACAACTTATTATATCACATAATTTATTCGGCAAAATTGATATTTGCTTGGACGAGAAAGTATCCTCTGTTCGCCCAGACAGTTTTCTTCATTTTTAAGCATAATTTCGTTTTCTTAAAAAATAATTATAAACATGTATTCGTGTGTTAACAATAGTTAAAACTATTTAACTATGATCAACTTTTTATTTAACCATTTCATAAAAAATTAGCTAATTACTTTAATTAGCTAACATTTTCAATCGTCATATATAATTCCGGCTTTTACGTTTTACGCGTTTATTATTATGATTTGTATACGCGTAGAGAGTTATTTTATTACCAAGAAGTTTGCCATATATGTTACTGTTGCACTGCTGGAATGAAATTTAGTCATCGGATGAAATGCGTTGGCACCCGCTTGTAAAGCACTGCAGGTGACGTCACGGAAACGACATGTAAGCGCATTGTTCATATGCGAGTGTTGGAATGTGTAAAACATTATACATATAAAATTTCACCAAAGTCGTTATGCGAAACGTTCGCGAAGCAACGCGCATTTTACATATAACGTTAAATACATCGAGTTAAATACGGCAACTGAAATACAATGCACTTCCTCGTCGCCTTTTGCCTCATCTTATTTATGATTGTAGCAAATTTTACACCGTCAAAATAACGAGATATTAAACGGGCTGTTGAGTTTGTATATTTGCGACGTAAAATATGAGATTAGCTTTCAATTCCGTTATGAAATTAGCAGTTTACGACTAATTGTTACATGTTAAAATGATATTTTAACGATCAAAAGAAAATTTGAACGATTTATTATCGTTATGTGCAATATTCATCAAGCTATTGTTGGTTGAATCATGAAAGCTCTAATATTTCATAATTTCCATAAAAATTATGGAACAAAGAAAGGAAAAGTATATAAATGCTATGAATAACTATATTTCGTATTTAATACTCATTTTTAAATTCATTGTATTTATAAAATAATTTTTTTCTCTATAAATAAAATTTTCTCTTCTAAATATCTCTAAAAATATAGAAATCTTATACATTTTCGATAAATTAAAAATGGAATTAAATTACATAAATTAATACTTTAAATATCGAATATTTTTTTCTGTAAGAGCTGATAATAAATGAAAAATATTGATATGCATGAAAATATTATTTTTTACATAAAGAATCAGATTCATATATACATAATTCATTTTTTTCTAAGTACTCATAAATAGATAAATCTTTATTTAAAAAATAGAATATTAAGAGACACGGTAGTGTCTCGCGCCAAGTACACGCGCAGCGAGACCGCACCCGTGTATCTTTACGCGAATCGTCGAGTTGCGAACACTCGAGATTAATAGATCCTGATCTCAATAACCGCTCAACTTATCAAGTTCTAATAGAGATGGACGTGACAGATATCAGTTAATATTAGGTCTTATTAATTGTAAGGAGCAAGCTCGAGGCAAGCTTTTCGAAAGCAATATCTCTCTCTACCCGACCAGTATTATTTTCTTTATAGCGAAGATCGTACCGAAGAAAACAATAGTATCGGCTTACATATCTCAAAAGACAGGCGCACATATTCTAAATTGAGAAGAAATTCGCGAAGGCATGAGTAAAAAGTCTCGGTTAGGTGTGAAATCCCAGTTTATGTGGGTGTGTCTGTGTGTGTGTGACGATATTAAGGAAACTTACTCTCGTGTCCGCAAAAACTGGCGATTGGCCAATTTCCACCATCATTGAGGGACAGCTTGAAGTTACCTGAAATTGAGTGTATGTCGAGGACGATAACGGGGGATGGAATCTTGCGAGAGCGTGAAGAGAGCGTGAAGTGGAGTTTAGAAGAAGAAAGACAGAGTGCTAAGAAAGAGCAAGGTAGGTAACGAGACAGAACTGACAAGATAGAATTTTGAGAGGTAGAAGACGAAGGAAAGAGAAAATGAGAAGGGAGAAAGAGAGAAACGGATACGGAGTGGGAAGCTGGCGAGGGCGAGAGGAAACTCGAGAGAGAAAGAGAGAGAGAGGGGAAGGACAGAGAGCGAGAGGGAGGAGCAGCGGCAGTTCAGAAGCAAGGGTAGCGAGGGGGAGGATCGCGGCTTCGAATCAGGGGTTGCTTTCAGAGGAGCACGCAGTGCTCTCTCGTCTCGCGAGCCGGGAGAACGGGAGAGAACGTGCGTGCCGGCTCGCGGAAAGAGGGTAAATTTCTCACACCCTCGGCAGACTCCTACCCTCGTGACTCACCCCCCCCCCCCCGGTCGCTCGTTCCCGCCAAAAGAGGAACCTGCGGCAAGATCGTGACAAACGCCGACTGTGTCAATACCCTCCACTTTTCTCTTTTCCTTCCGTCTCTTCGTTTCTCCGTGAAATCTGGACGAGGCGCTCGGGAATGAGACGACAGCCAATTAATGCGTCGGGATTTAAGACCAGGTGGAAGATCAAGGACTAACACTCGTGCGGACAACGTGATCCTCGAGGTATTCCTCGATATTACAACTTTCGCTTTCGCGGAAGTGCTCCAGCGTTGGAGAATGTCGTTGAAATCCCGATCAATTAATGTTCCGATTAAAACGATTCAAAATCAAGTGAAATATAAAGATCGTAATGCGATTTTCAGGCTGTTTCTCGGCACGAAATTTAGCTCGCGAGTCTCCCTAAAGGGAGTTATCGGTTGAAAGATCGGCATATTCCCGATTGATCAGGTACCCTTAATCCTAACCGACGCATTCCCTTCAATGGTCCACTCGACGGTCCATTCGATCGTGAGTTGATTAACCTGTCGGGGATGGAGAAATTAACGCAGCGAGTGCTTTAGTTCAGATATATGGCGCTGATACCACAATGAGTTCGCTGATCCGCGATTTCCTCTTATCGTCACGAAGACGGGAAGGATCATTTAGTAGACCGTTTTCCCTCGTTTTCAAGTCCCTGGAGATTTCAATGAGACAGTCGGCTATGAAGCAGCCAGATTAACGCGTAAACAGCTTGTAAGGAATGTTCCAAGCATAAATAGAATAATGTTTTGTAAACATAATAAAAGAATAAGTGTCTGTGCAATTAAATTTAAATGATAAGTTGTAAGTATACTTAACCACAATTAAGTTCTTTAATTGTGTGTTAAAAATCGTTCTATAACCAGGTAAAAATACAAAGCGGTTTAAAAAAATTATATAAATAAAACTAATCAAAATTCATGTGTCAAAAATATACATATTTTTCCATAAAATTATATAACAGATTATATAATAGATGCTAAAATATAATTAATAATAAAACTAATTTAAAATGTTGCAACTCTTTAATTCATGAATGCTAACTACTTTGACAGGAAAAGTCACAAAATAATATATTAAAAGCGTTTATTAATCTTCTAGTTAAGATAAAGCATCTAACGTCAGGAACCAAAAAGATATAATTATTTGTTTAATATTAGAAGCGAGGAAAAAGTGATTACCGTGTTATTTATCGCACTTGCATTATTTTTTGGGTCAGCTAATACACGTACGTCGTTCAAAACTCGGGCGAGACGTGGAAAGGTTAACACCCTAAAAGAATCGCAATAGGATCCTTGTAGTATTTCGGGGTGGAAACTGAGACGGACGTTTCTGGGTACTTTAACCCGTAGTGCACATTCAGGATTGTCACGTATAGTAAATGTTAAGGTTGCAAATCTAAAAGGAGCTCTGTTTTAAACTTGAAACTCCTCTTATCCTGTTAATTACAATCTTATATAAAGCATATCTAACGTGAGAGTTATTCTCACGTTAGAAAAAATAATTATTTTCACGATTTTATATGATGACAGTGTCAGTTCTTATTTCCTGAATGAGTTCTCCTTTAAAAGTATGCCTTCTTCTCAGTATTAACTGTGGAACTTTTATAATCGTACATCGTACATGACAGAATTCATTGTCATCGTTAAATTTCGCGAAAACTTCGATACTAGACGTAAAAAAAATTGGAATGAGAAAGCTTTGACACCTTCGTTCGTTTCACTCGTTCTCGTAAAAGCCCGTGTTACTGTTCAGGTGGAATCGAGTTTTCAAAGGGCAAGAACGATAAACATAAAGACTCACGATCGCTTTATGAGGTCCATTGATACGAAATAGCGCTCTTCAATAAATACAGGCCTCGAAGTTTCAAGGCAACAGTGAGATTGAGTTCTATTTGATCACTGACTATTAAATATAATCATACTTTTTAAACTACAATGTTTTATTCCGTTTCATTAATAAATTGTGCGCCGATTATAAACATAATTACATTGATATTTAAACGCACTATTTTTAGTTTTAATTTTCCGAGAAATATTATTCTAACAACTTTTATTCAATAATAAAGACATTAATGATATGCATATATTTTGCATCAATATTCAAATATTTAATGATATAGGTACCTACTCGCATATAGAAGATAATTGCTTCTATAACAGCATTTAGAAATTAAATCAATTAATTAGTTTAACAATTATAATCTTGCTTAATTAAATAGTAGCCTTGAAGTCTAGTACTTAATGTAAAAAATAAAATGGTACGATAAATAATGACATTTTTCCGTAGTTCGTAGTCTTAAAAAAATTTGTGTAACGGTTTTCATCTTAGATCAAGAAATTTGATCTTTAATGTTTCGTACGATATTTGCAATTCTTTTTTTTATATGGGACAAACCCCAAGGATAGTCAAACTCCAAGGATAGTCAAACGAACGAACCGCCGCTGCACACGGCAATAACCATCAATTCCGTCGAGAAGGCTTCTTTCGTTGATCTTAGGTCGCGCAGGAACGACTCTCGTCGGTCTATTTGCTGAGCCGGCGGAGAGTTTATCTTTCCAGGTCGCGGATTTGGCTTTATTTAATTATTCCTTTCGGTACACTCGCGCCGAAATCACGGCGGCAGTCTGGTCTTTCATCATGCTTACAGACGAAGACTCTAATTTAGATGCCAAATACGATCGATTTAGCCTGCGAGATGGCATCCGCGGCAAATCGGCCGAGAGAAATATCCATAAATATCCTAAATATCAACTGTTCATAAATCTAAAGTGACTAGTAACGCTAATACCTGTCCAAATGAAATATCGTTCCGACGAAACGATGCGAACTGCGGCTGCAAATTCGTTACCTTGCGCGCCGACTTCGTAACATTTGTCGACTCGATTTTATTTCCACGTAAAATTAGCGAATCCAATTAAGCGTGGTGTCTAACGAGGCTAACTTAATTTAACTCGTTTTTCCGCGCTGCACACGACGTGCTCTTTATTATGTCAGTCGCGTCGCCGTTACGGAAATTACGCGCCGATAGGACCGCGTTTTTGCCAGGTTGAGGACTAATTTCGGCATAAATTCGCTCTCGCCGTTCGTAGAGAGAGAGAGAGAGAGACTAAAAAGGGGGCACGTACGTTCCTGTGGATATCGAATTTGCCTTTGCCTTTCCTTCTCCTTTCGCGAATACAAGAGACGGTAAATCAATTCGCAATGTAATTTAATCTTAAGTGATCGAATTGAATTTCAAAGAGTAGGCCATGTAAGTTTCCGCCTGGAGGCAAATTTGCCTTTTTCTTCGGAACTTAAAAGTAAAGAACAACTATATATATTATTAGTAAAAGAACGTTACGACGCGAACCACGTTGTGATCGAAAAACGATTTAATTCAATTTAAATTAATCTGATTCCAATTTATGTAAGAGTACTTATGATTTGCTTTAACTTTTGATATGACTTCTCTAAATCGTATAATTAAAATTCAATCAATTAAATTCAATTCTATTCCTTGGAGCATGAGTCTATATAAATTCACATCTCATCATTTCGAGTCGCGAGAGTAATAGAAAATCCCGTAAATTTCCCCTGCGAAGTAACATACATAAATATAAGAGTTACGTTTTACCAGAGTGACGATTAATTTCCGAACGAATTCGCCCTCCCTGAGTGCTTCGATGAGGAAAAGGCGGGTTGGTTAAGTTTCTATCGGTAACCGTGTTCGTCTTTTCCGTTCGCGTTGGCGAAAACAAGGAACAGCCCCGTTGCTTCTAACTTCCAACCGAAACAGTTCGGTTCGGCGCTGATGAGTTCGAGCATGCGATGGAAACTTCGGCGCGGTGGAACGTGTCCGGCGGCCACGGTCCCGGACGCGTCTCTGACGCGATCCGGGGAAGTTTTCCCCGGATCGGCGCCAATTGTGCCCAGCGGGGTCAGCGGGGAATAAAAGAAGATCCGGTTTTGATCAGACTTGATTATAGTACTTGTCCGAATTAGCGGTTGTCGCAGCGCAAGGGACATACTAAAAATTTATCGAATTTATCTTACTTCATCCGGAAAACTAAAATTGCTACGAGTTACATTTAATACAAATAATGTTAATATACAGAGTACTTGAAAAAAATGTTAACACTTATATAATAATACATATCTACATGTCATATATACAGGGTGCTTAAAAATGTTATATCATATAACACAAGATATTATATCATAGTAACAAATGTATTTTGTCTTCAAGGAGTCTCCACTTGTTCACCATCATTGTCAACATATTCCTGGAATCTTTTCCAAGTGATCCCCAGAGCCCTGAGATTTCTTTGGGTATTGTTGCAATCACATTTGCAATTTCCTGTCAAAGATCTTGCACATTGCAACGATGGTGAATAAACGGAGATTCTTTGAAGACAAAATACATTTGTTACTATACGATATCTTATGTTATCAGTTCTATATTTCTTTAAAAATGTTACTTCCATATAATTGTTAACATTTTTTTTTAAGCATCCTGTATTATTTCTCGTCCTTGTATTATTGTGAAAGTGTACTGGTACTTGAGAATAAAAAAAGAAAAACTGATACCTTTAAATTATACAATGTAGTATGACGCATGGAATCGAAGGGAACTATGAATAGCAATCGTTTACTCGTTAATCGCGTCGCGAATATTTTAATTTGACAGTGACCGATAAACGAATTACTGTGTAACAAAGAAATTAAGATGGAACTGATGTAATTAACACGCCGGATATCGGCGACAGAAATATTAACGCGTGCGCGAATCAAGAGAACTAAATCGGGACGGTAGCGGTGACGGCAATTAACACAATATTCTGTACATATATGCTAAACCAACAAAGACAGGTTAAAATAATTCCAAGCAAGCTGTGCTCGCTCCGCTTATCTAAATATTAACACTTGCTAAAATCCGAACGCAAGTCCGTACACTTTACGTCACTTACGCCGTCACAAAAGCCTCTCGGAAACGTTGAATGTAATATCAAACAATGGACCGGACCGGGAATGAATGATGCATGTATAACTGGCAAAATCGTGCAAAAGCGCATATTGAATTTGATATTGTATTTCGCTACTTTGATGTTAACAGGACCGCGGCATGTGCACGTGTCGTTCACGCGCCATTAAACTGCAGTTTCATAAGATTTTTACCGATATTATTTCCGATCCGTTCTACCGATACTACTAAAATGTGTTTCCGTCCACCGCGAAATGCAAGCCGTAGAATCTTGAGCATTAACCGAATTTCTTTGAATTATATTTCAGTCATCGCATTTTTACTTACGAAGGAAATAAAAACTTTACTTCTTTCTTCTCGGTAATATTCTCAGGCTTGAATATTCCATTCACTTTTTTCTAATAATAATTTTACTGGGATATTGGAATTTTTAAACGGCTTGTCATGGTAAACATGAAGTGGATTGTAAACATTATGTTCTTAAATATTTCCGTGACGTAGATTTTCTTCGGTACAGCACTTATATTTTATCCTCTTCTTCCTTTTGAGAGAACTAAACTATAACGCGCTATTCATCACTTTACGACGAAATTCTTTTTACTCGTAATAGTTTCTGCCTCTCAAAGATGCCTTTTAAATTTTATACATATATCTCTGCATTAATAAAATATCGATTAACTTTGTCTGAACTTTTTCTATTAGCTAGATCTATTGATAAGAACTTCATTTTCTTTAACTATAGTTCCTTCTTAACTGTTTCATTGTCAATTTTTTTTCCAGTGTTAATTATTTACTTCGCTACCAAATTTCTGTAGCAAAAACATTTTTCACTTATCAGAAAATTAAATGTAACATTAATTTCCTGGAACACTTCATAGAGTTCGAGAAGTCGTTTAATTTCTTTTTCTCTTCTTTGGCAAAGCAGCCTTATATATATCCATACTAGAAAATTAAACTTTTCAAGGCTTCTCTCATGCAGAAGAATCACGGCGCGAACACGAGGGGCTTTAAGACGAACATAAAATGCGCATAATATAGGACGCTTTATACTTAGTGCACGTTCTTTCACGACATATAATCCAAAGATACAGATAATGTATATAAAGAAAAATGGCACTTACTTCAATCTAAAGTCGTTAATGACTATTTGATGAATGACTAAAAATTAAGGCTCGGCAAATTAAATCTCGAAAACAGAAGCAAAATCTTGTTTCTTCGCTAATCTTAAATAAACTCTACTCATCGTTAGATTATTTATCTTCCGATAAAGAAAAAGAACGGTGCAAAGAAAAGGCAATCGGACGTGATTAATTAATTATATACCATCCAATATCCCTTGATTTTTCTTTCGTGTACATATCCGTTAGGATAAAAAAAACGGGCATGTCAAGTATTCAGTTGAAATAAGAGAAGAACATATTAAGCATTCATCAAGAATTTGTCAATGTTCGTGAAATAATGAAATCTTTCGAGAATATCGAGGCAAAAAAAAAATACATTGGAGGAGAAAATTCAATTAGTCGCAACCTAACAGACATTTCCTACTTAATATTTCCTTTCGGACGATGCTTTTAAATTCCTGTATTATTTCGACATCGGGTGTAATTATACAAATATGTGATATCGATTAAAACACATCTCCGAGAGAGATAACTCTTTATAATGTGCTGGTTATATTCCAACGCATGGCAGTTAAAAATAAATTTCGCTCAGTAACAATTAGCAACTATATACTGCCTGCAGCAAGCAGCATTTTCTTTTTTGTCCGTTTGCGTCATAAATTATCCAATGGACAGGTGGCTTTTATGGAACTGGCTTACTTCCCTCGTGTAAAGCAAAATCTGTAATGCTGTTTATGCAGCTGGTAATTACTGACGATTATCTGCCTTACAAAGTATTCCGATAATATTAGCTTGTATTTGCATGTGCATCCGTTCTAAACACCCATCGCGTTTTATTAAAATCGTGACTTGGATAAACAGCACGCGCACACGTGTTAACATATGCAACACTGAATTAAATTAGACCGGAAGTTAAAGGAGAATTCAATTAGTATATTATATTTAAGATCTTCCTGCGTGAACGCGTTCGTAGATAATTATAATTGGATGACTAGTGTATTAGAACGTTGTATAAAAATTTCCGGATACGATTTTAGCATAAATCAATTTACTTAAAAGTTTATTTAACAAAGAAAATGTTCACTAAAATTTTATTTTAATTTAGAATTATATATGTGCCGTATAAAAAATTAAGGCGAAAGAAATTTCATAAAACAATTTTAGAACAAGTTCTAAATAAAAAAAGTATGCGTCAGCATTCAAGCAGCTTTATTTCTGGTTAAGATCATGCATTACTTTTCTAAAATGGTAGTGAAAAGTCTTCTTGGACCGATCACATGTTTTGTGCGTAAGTGTCACTACGGGACAATATCAATGTCCGCGGTGAGAAATTATTCATCGTGGACGACGAATATTAAAAAGTAAACGCGAGAATCATGGTCGGACAGTACCGTAACTTCTCGTTGTTTAGCATTGGACTATTTCTCCCTTGGGTGCCAGTAGCTTCTGAATATTGCAACGTCGCCGTAGTTTGTAGCGCTTTGTACACTGCGATAAGGACGCGCTATTTGCAAGATGCAAAACCAATTACACGCCTGCGAACATATCGATCCTGTGTATATCCGTGAGCGTTGAGTGTTTCTCCACATCGTCTAAAATTACTCAATCTGAGGCCCGTTGGCCTCGTTCTTCTTTTTTCAGTTAAAATTGCTCAAATAGAAAATATCTCATTCTTCCATGAAATTTTTTGTCCAATTTAAAGTTGACTCTTTCTCGACAGACAAAATAACAATTTTCTAATTATTTATATGCTTCGTTTATTTTTAATTATTTATAAGTATACGTTAACTAAGAATAAAACTTCAATTTATATTTTATTTTAAGTAGATTTTTTGATAGAATATTTAGTTACAAGATTTTAAAATTTAATATGCTTAAAATAGTTGAAAGGGATTTAATTTCAATTTTAATATTCCTAAAATTATTTTGAAAGAGATGTCAATCAATTTTTAATGAAAATCGACAGATAGTATTACACAATTACAGAAATAATAGATATATGTAAATATATCCTTTACTCTATAAAAAAAATAATAAAACGTAGAAAGAGACGAAAAACTCATAAAGATAACGAAAAAAATAACTTAAGCGTTTTTTAAAACAAGTTATTTAGATGTCATAAGTCAAGAATTTTCACAAAACCGAATAAAGACTTTCTGATCACGTCTTTCTCATCACCATTATCTCGCGAAAAAAATATCACAAGAAAAGCCTCATCTGCCCAAGAATTTCCGAAACGGCCCTATCGCCATGGAGGCAAGATAAAAAGAAACGTCCTCTCGTTCCTTTGACGACCATGGAATCCTTGGTGAGCGCTCGCAAGGGAAACGTTACTGCTCTCTTTTTTGCTTATAGACTCACTTTATATCCTACCATAATAACGTAATTGCGCTTCTCAAACCATGGAGTGCGCTCGTCCCCCGCAGTCGGGCACAGTGGGATGTCTGAATATTCTAACTGCTATATATATATATATATAAAGAAATAAAAAAAATGCAAATCTAAAAAAATAGTTTGTAAACTTTAACTTGCGTATTTTTTTAATCTTTTTACTACATTTTGTCGACTTGTTATAGTAAAGTAAAAAAGGATTTATTGTATACATGTCAAAGAAATCATCTAATTTTCCTGAAATAATTTTAATAATTTTCATGACTTGGACATGCATTTAATATGCTTTGATATAATTTCAAAATTGACATATACCCTAAACAATATTAATATAAATGCATCTCAAAATCCATAAAATGTCTGTGAGAAACATTTCGTTTATATAGCAAAAATTGTAGAAGTTGTTGCAAGTCGGTAAATCGGATGACTTACTTTGCATAAAGGAAATGGAAATCGTTGCATTAAGGCTCGCGCAGGAGATTAAAGAAAGATACGATTGAGAACACAGGGAGAGCGTGATAGAAAAAGATCCGCATTCGCTCGGTTCGGATTTCGCGACACACCATTGCATGAGTACGACAAAGCCGCTAGTATTACCGGCTCGATACTTCTCTGGATACGTCTTCTCGCGCGACAACAGCGGGACAGTTTTGCGCTCTCGTCGACGCAGTTTTGCGCCTCGTTGCACCGCGGCGTGTAAGCGCCATAATCCGGTCTGTATTAGAGGCGAAGGCGCCGCCGTTGTACGGAGTAAATGCGGACCGGTATACAAAAGCTGCGAATTCATTTTTCCGATACACCCAATTGCATCGATCAACGTCCGGCTTTACAGTATATTCGTCACCGGGATGTGTGATTCGATATGCCATTCGAGACGATCATTACGGCAGAGAATTTCTGCTTTTGTAATATTCTCGTCGGAGAATAATTTCTCCCTTTTCCTCGTCGACACGTTGACGTCAAATGTAAATTATGAATTTCTACTTCTGCATTCCCCGACGTTAGAGAGGATAACGAATTTCAACTATAGCTTCGACGAGGATCTCTTTTGTCGCCCGGAACGCAACCCCCTGGTTTCGTTAACAATGAATATTTATATTTTATTGTGTTTACGTCTCTCTACTCCTCTCGCACAAAAGCATCTATCCGCGCGAACATATCGCGGTCGATTCGTCCGCAATTTTTATTCAGTTTTCTTCTGCGCATTCTCTTTTTAACGTGCTTCTGTTGCAAAACAGTGCTATCGAAAAACGGGTTGCGTTCTCCACCTGTTATCGCTATCACGTCGCTTTTAGGATTTATATTGCACCAGCGTTAGTTTCATTCGATAGTTTCGGCTATCTTTGCCGGCATAACGAAACACTATATAGACAAACGGAAATAATCTTCCACCGTCTTCTAATTAATCCTGCTGAAATAAAGTACTTCAGATAGACTCGATCCGAAGGAAGTATTACGAGTAATATTTCCTTCGGTAAAACTGCCGGGTTACACGCAGATTTTTCCTGCGTCATGCGTTTCGATATGTGAGCAACACGGTATCTTGCGAGATCGAATTTCGAAACCACACTCGAACTGATTCACGGGCGTATTGTCCGCAGTTTCAAGCTGGGTGTTATTTATCGACCAATATTGCAACACGCACGCGATGAAAAACACGTAACGTTCGATTTGCGTCACGCACGGTGTTTTCAAAATTGTATCGATGCGAAATGCGAACCTTTGGATTTTATTTAACGCGACGTGAAAAATACAATTTTCGCGGCCACTGTTTCAACGTAATTAAACGGTGAGTACTCCTTTTCATGCCGTGTTGTTGAAAATGTTACGAACTACTCGGCCGTTTATCTTCTCGACCACTTTCGACACGGCGACACGTGGGAAAGGCGCAGTGGTCGCGTTTCATCGTCGGATTCTCATTAACTGGGTGTAAAAATTCTTGTTTCTCTGGGGTGAAAGAACAAAGAATGATCATCAGTGTTAAACAATGTTTTGAATTCGTAAAAGTGTCCTCGGAAAGAAATTTTCTGAAGATGTTTTGTTTCGCAATATATCGAAAATACAAATATACGCCACAATAATTTATGTCGATTTATTAAAAATACAGCGTAATATTTCATATTTGCTTTCCATTTATTATATAAACAAGCAACATAAATCTGCAAGTATAAAGTGAATTTTATTAAATGTAGTATATTCAGATTTATAAATATGAGAAATATAATAATCGGCTTTAATTAAAATGTCGATTTTCACAACAATAAGATCGAAATATAGAAAGTGTTTGTATCAATTATTATTTATTTATCATCAGTATTAATATTGAAATAATATATAAACTAATATTTCCTAGAAAAAAAAACTTTCTTTTTTATGTAATTATACATAATTTTCAAAATAATTTGACTATTCTTGAGAGAAAGAGAGAGAGAATAACCATATTTAAATAAAAGATTTATTCTGCGAAATAAATTGCATAAATTTGTAAATTTAAGAAATAATATTAAAAAATAATCAAAAGACATAATTGTAGTTAATGTTAAATATAAAAAAGAAGATGTATATAGAAATATAGTATTTCTAACGCTCAGGAATAACTTCAAAGTAAAGATGTTAATCGCTACATCGATGGCTGGGCTATATATTCCCGGATTCTCAAGCAGGGGCACGATGTATCTGTCTAATTCCGTGACATTGTAAATTCGGGAAATGCGGTATAACGGAAGCAGCTTTTCTGTCGATGTGAAAAAGCGCTGACGCACTAGCTGATAAGTTCGTTCGTGCCACGAAGAAAGTTCAAAGCAAAAGAGCGTAATCCATCACGAGGATCATAACGCGACTTTCTTCTGCCCTTCTTGCGTAGCCGGATGCGAGACGCTCGTAAAAATGGACGGTGGGATCCCTTCGGTGCAGTTTCGAGGGGGGGGGGGGGTTAACCGACCAACTTACTACGTCTTCACTTCCGGAATAAAACGAGCATGACCAGGATATTGAGTTAAGTTAAGCAAAGTTTAACTTTTCTACGGTGAAAAGAATTCTACTCTCGCGTGGCCGAAGAATTGGAGAATCGATTCTCGAGCAAACGCGTGAGAGGAGTAGCTGACGGGTATTAAGCAGAAGCAAGTGAAAAGGGTGAGAAGAAGCGAAATAGGGGATTGTAACCAAAGGGTGGAATAAGCCGGTATAAGCTGATGTTTGTATAAACGCGACAATTAAATGTAAGCTGAAGAAATTGACAGCATAATAACTGTAATAATGATAAACGAGTGAATTAAGATATAATTCGCGTTCATAAATCCGACATTTAATTGAATGCTCTCTATATACAATTTAATTTTCGAGCAATTAATGAATTACATAGCATATACATATAGGTAATAGAAATGACTAAATTACATATCGTTAATATTATTACGAAGAAATATATTACAATTCTCGAATTTAAGAGTCTTTGCGCAAAATAAAATTTACAAATACTGCAAAATAGTCTGTCTTAAAAAAAAAATCATCAAATTTTGTATGGAAAATATGTTTTTAATTTTTATGGTGTTCGTTAAATCATCGAACACAGAAGTCATTATCAATTAGTATTCCTTAAATCTTATAATTAATTCTATCTAGACGATCTCGTTCCATCATTTAAAGGTTAAATCCCTTCTAAGCGGAACATCTTAGTACGTGTAAAACTTTCTCGCTGAAGTACGCTTTATTTCAACCAAGTTAGCGCATCGGGGCGTAATCTTGGGTAAAATATGCGGAGTTGTACAATAGGAGAGGCACCTCGCAATGTATTTTGCTAATAAACCCTCATGTTAGCAGTGCGCTCACTTATGAGTTTACTTTTATTTATTTGTGATAAACACAAATAAATATGATTTCATTTTCTAATTTAATGTTGAGATAAAAATATTCAGATGCCTCATCCAAATCTTTTTCACACATCAGAAATTTTTGGAAAAGGAGAACGTTAATTAAATAAAACGCAAATTCAGGTAATATCTAATCTTACGATTATTATTATAAATATAATAAACAGAATTTTTAAACGCAATCGATAAAGCTGCGCGATAATTGCGGAATATCTCGCGATCATCGAGACATCATTACACCGCTTCCATTCATGTGCGACAAAAGATTCGCCTCAAGAGAAATTAAGGGCGCCGTTTCACGAAACGAGGGGTATGCCGAGAACGTTTTTCACACGCTAGTATTCCGTTTCGTGCGCGAAACAACTCGGCATTTCACTCCGCCCACGTCATAACGCGAAACTACCAACAATACCGTACACATTGAGCACGTTCTCCGTTCTTACCCGTCATAAACATTCATTTGTATCAGCAATGTAGACGTGAAGCATAGAAAATATGTTTTACATATGTATATTTTACTCATATGACAGAAAATGCCTTTTTAATGAATCTTTAAAGAATCTTATTTCCAACTAAATTAAAATTTGCTGGAATTACAGAGTTGTCAAAGTTGTTAAAAAAAGATTTGATTTGTTTATATCATATATAATTGAAAAAAATCTATGTTAGACAAAGGGCAACGCCATTTTGCCATTTTGTATTTGCTTTCCATTGCAAATTTATGCTGAACAAATAACAATGTTCGTTATTCAAAAATCGACGTCACCGTGGCTTTAAAATTAATCTTGCTTTCCCAGGGTTTCTCAAAAATATTTTATATGCATAAATGTAAATTACATTCATGAATTTTATTTGAAAATCTTAACCTATTTTCCATTTCTAACAAAAACACGATTCGATATCGAACTAATTGCAGATGTTTTACATTTAAATAGCAGATGATTGCACTTCCTATTATTTATAAAATTAGTTAGCGATTTTTGTTGCTAAAATTACACTCTCAGCGTAAGAGCTACATCATTCAATACCAATTTTATCGTAATTAAGAGGAAAATAGAATAAAATGAGATTAACAAACAAATATGATTAGGTCGTCCAAAAATAGCCACATTTCAGTAATTTCGTAAAATACCTAACTCTTTTCTGCGAGAAGTTGACGGTTATTCCTGGAATATAATGGGATATGTGTGTGCTCCTGGATAGGGGAATCGGAGAAATTAATACACGGGATATAAGCTAACAAGGTTTGTTATGATGTGACATTTACACAGCAGATAACAATGATAATTGCGACAGAGAGAGAGAAAGAGAGAGAGAGAGAAAGAGAAAATAAGAGAATGGAAGGAAAGGATTTAAGCTCCTGAAATGTGCAGAATGTCTTTTGCCGCGAAAGTAGCACTTTGGATTTTCAATAAAAGCGAGATCCGATAAAAGAGAAAAGGGCTCGTGTTGCATTAAGTTACATTCAACTTGTTTTAATAACACAGCCGTTTCCAATGTTTTTACCCGAACGGATTTATTTTTTCCCCTCTAACTTTATACGCGCCAGATTTCACGACATATAATTAGTAATTATAGCACTAATGTCATTCAAATCGCTGGAGTGAAAAAAGCTGTAAAATATGCACTCGGCTGATGTAACGTCGTTTCCTCATAATTATTAATGCTCGTGTGTTAGTTCGGGATTAGACTTGTCATAAACGAATATCGCTCGACGCATCAAGCCGCTGTAGATAGGACGGCTTGATTGTGTTACGATAAAATCAATATTCTATTAACTCGTATGCGTATCAGCGCCCAGCTCGTGGGAAATGAGAATCATTTCACGCTGATGGAACACGAACGAGTGCATGGGACGTGGATAGTGGCACATAGACAAATAGTCATATAGCCTGTCAGCTGTACCATAGTTAAATGCGTAAGCACACACACTCGCCGATGCTCGAAAGCACTACAAAGAAGCGCTTGATTCGAGGAGATCTCGATCCTGTCAATCTCGAATCAGTTTCCATTATCAAGCGATAGATTTAACATGTAAAACATGTGATTTAATTAATTTAAAGATTAATTTCAATTTAATAGAAAGGTCTGAAATGTTTGAAGTAACGCGATATCCTTTTGCACAATATTTCCTGTCTAACACAATTATCGTAAAGTGAACGTAGAAACTTTGCAAAATTCAACTTTTCTGGGTTAATCTTTCATAATCACAAGTTTCATTATCTCCTTTCATTATGGTAAGTGCAGGGAAAATTATGGATACGCGTATGTTAGCGCAAATTAATTAGTCGTAATAAAGACCCAGGGGAGAACTAGGCACACAATCAATTTGCGTATTTCATCAATTTGTGCCATTAAATTTATTTCGATGACTACGTATGCGTGATAGGCACCTAAATACAGACCAATGAAAATGATCGCCGCTATTTATCCTCGAAATGAATTGCTCATCGGTATAAACAGCGATACCGACAATCTCTGCGTCGATCTGCCAGTATTGCAGAATGTTAATAGTAATATCGCCGATAATTCGTGATAAGCGCACGTCGACAAAGAACGACGCTAAGCCAACTGTGATGAATGGGCAACGAGTCGAGAATGAGTCGATTAACGGCGATAATGAAAGCCGCACTACCGTCAGATCGACGGAGATACGAAACCGGTTCGTCGTTATCAAGTTATTCCCCCCTTCCCCCTCCCGGGACTTAACCCGATCATATCCCGCAAAACCCCTGTGACGAAAAGTCGATATAGCAAACAATGACCCGGGTATCTTCAAAGTTTCTCACGTGATCTTTTATTTAAGAAAAAGAGAAAAGTTTCGGGATGGAAGTTGCAAGATCGAAAGATCCGACGAAGACACTGCAAGCGTCACTGATTAATTGACTAATAAAAAAATTGGTAACAGAACTCCCCTTATGCTCGACTATGGTATAATAATTTCCAGCAGTATTTTAAGATTTAATTGTAACATTCATATTATATTTTAATTGTGTAGTATTCATATTATATTTTATTCTTAAAAGGTTATATAGAGTACTTTACATATATCGAACTTATCGCACAATAAACTTTTTAAGTACGCAAAAAAGAAGAAAAAGAAACGCGTGCGCGCAAAAACGTGGGCCATGTAGTGTTAATGAAATATTTCATAGCAAGGACGCGGAGCAGTGAATTTTCGCAAAAGCTTTCTAACGCTAGAAAAGCGCGCAATAAAGAAGTCAGCTTTCCGATATTTATTCACGACCGTAGAAATAGGTTGGGACGGCTTCGGGACGATAGAAATTTCGCGACATCTCTGTATTGTGCAAAACTTTCTTCTAAATATTAGAATAATATCGTACTTACGTAAACTTCGTGTCGCGCGCGCGCGGGGAATGGCACCAGCTGCGAAATAATATGCTGGAGATGAGAAGCGAACGTAAAACATTTATAAACCTTGTTACCTCTGCCATGGGACGCGGAAAATGTATAAAGTCGAGACAGTTAATCACTTCTCTCTCTCTCGCCTTAATCCTCATGCTGTAGCATCTGCCTGCGAGAGATTCGTGTACATGCATAATTATCATTCCACTCTAATTATAAGTCACATTTTATCACGGGCAATAAAATTAACCACAGAATTTTCAGAATTGCCCATTTTCAACAGTTTTCATTTCTATATTTTATTTCATAATTTATTGGAATAATCTATTTTATAGCTAATTGCAAGTGCAACGTGGCTACGTAAGTTGAAAATTATGAAAGTCTGTACTACCATAAATCAAGTCTCCTGTACGAACCATTTGATACATAATCGATACGTATAACGCATGCCGGCGATTAGTCAGAATATAACAAATGATCTTCGATAGTATACTCGATCGTGTGTTACAATGGAGCAAACAATCGTTTCAGTTATAGAATTACATCTCGAATCTAATATGCAGTTCAATTGAAAAAGTGCGTGAGTACATCATTAAATACGTTAACTGTGTTAAAACTTTTAGAATCCGTTTTTTCCTTCTAAATTCCATTTTTACAATTAAGTGAAAGTTAAAGTCTTATTAAGTCTAAAGATTTCGATTTGCCTTTACACAAATTATATCGTTCCTTTGATATTTATAAGAAGTTTCTAATTTCTTCTCGCTCAAAGCATTCTAGATTAAAGAAACTATAATTTTATTTTAAAATATCTGAAAGTAGTTACAAGAAATAAAAAGTTTATATTAAATGCACAACCAAAAAATATATAAAAGTATTTAATCTTTCTTTAGGTAAAATTGGATATCAAATTCCACGTACATACACATCGAAAGTAATCCTGCAATTATAAATATATGCTTTTTTGCAGCATTTTATAACTAGCAGTGAGTATAGGCAACGATTATTCAGTATGCATATTTAGGGATGGCAAAATCTGATACAATATCGCGAAATTTCATCCTGGTATAAGATGTCCCTCGACCTAATATCACGCGCAATAACATTTACATATTCGCGACATTAGGACCGAAATGCGGTTTCCATGAAAACATGAATTTAATTGTGTTTTACATTATTAAAACCGCTAAACGTAGCAAGTCCTCCTGTAATAAATTTTCACATTTTTACTATATATTTAGACACATACACAATGCCGTCCATAAATCCCTAAATGTAACTGATTTAATATAGAAAATACAAAAATTAAAATTCTTATAAGTGATCTATTTATCACATTTAAAAAAAAAAGATTAAATAATAAAGTTCATTAAATAAATAATAATAATTATTAAAGTAACAATAATAAAAATAAATAAATAAAAGACATAATAATCTTGAATAATCTTTCTCCATCACTTATTCTTTTGATTTGTCAAAACTTCCGAATATCTTTAGATATGTTTATGTTCATTTCATAATACGGTGCGGAAAGCGCATTTTCAAAGTTCATACGCCCGCGGCAACCGCGACAAAGGACAATGTATTATTAACCCGAAGATCTCGAAGATGCGCTAAGCCAACATTATTCCCGCAGCTTTATTAGAATTTTCCTCAAAGAGACTCAATAAGCCTGGAGGGATAAACTTTTAAGATACTCCGCGAGAGAGAGAGAACGCGAACGGTATTCACGTGTACGATTTCCAGTTAAGATAATTCGAAATCTCCATTTCATCCTGGGAAAACGAAAGATAATTAAGAGCCCGCGCGGTGAATCTTCGATTCGGCGTTAATTAAACATTCAGTCTCCACGAACAATTGCCGCGGTCAAACATGCGACCGTTTGAACGTTTGCGTAAATTAATTAAATACATTTGGTCCGTAATGTCGGTTTTATAAATGTCTGGTGCCTTGTAGTAACGAATATTATGCAGCAAACGCGTACATTTTATCGCCGCAAATATCCGTTTATTGTATTACTTGTATTATTTTATTTTTCGACAGTTTTATAAGATCATAAAATAAATTTGTCGTTTTCCTCTACTTTCCATCATCGTTATGACATGACATTCGAATCATAGATTAAAAAATTTTTTAAAATATTCGATGTTCTTATCACGCTTTGCTTTTGACACATTTTTGCTGAATAAGCTTCTCAAGTATCTTTAAACACACGTACCTGTGAACGTCTGGTTTAGAGTCCCCTCAACTGTGTCAACGACCGTCTCGTGGACGTCCGACTATGCAAACTTCTTGATTTATGTTCGCCAGGATTAATTACATGCGCGAACTTGAAGTAAACATCATAAATACGAATGAATGCGAGCAATAAATCACTATATTATCAACAATCTCGCAGGACGAGTCCTATCCATTATTTTACGCAGCAAAAGTTACGCGTTGCCAGAAATTATTAAGCATCATAAGGGATATCGCATCATAAACCTTAAGCCTCTCATATTTAAATTATTATTCCCAAAGCGAATATTATAATAACGCTTAATTAAACAGCAAAGAAACACGTGGCAAGTCATATTTCGAAGTAAGTCTCATTCGTCATTTAAAACTCATCCGCCATGTAAGGGCTAATTTCGAAATTGAAAAAACGTTCGCGGACCCGCCGTCCGCGTCAGCGGGTTGATTCGATTAATAATTTTCGCTCAGAAATAATTTCATGCCACGTTACACACCTTCATTAAATCGGAATCTGACCTCGGAATTTCACGTGATTTTATTCTGCCGGACGCGCTCGTCGGGGCGCGATATCCATGACAAACCAGCGGACTTTTCTTTCCTGTGACACGTCGAATTCCATAGAATAATCACCTCTTGTATATCCAGTCTTTAGAATATTTTTATCCTATCCCGCTATTTTCTATATAAATGATGTATAAGTGTAGAAAAGCCAAATTGTTGCCAACAGCTAGATCATGGCGTTTATAACTATAACCCACTAAAAATCGACAATTAGGATATTAAATATTTTACATATTTATATTATTTTTCTCTTTTCTTGGAAGATTTTGAATTTATACCTATGTACGACGGAGAAAAGTAAAAATATTAATTGGGTGTCAGTTGTACGGTATGTATCCTATATACACGGCATCATTTATTATTAGCTCTTTATCCATAGATTGTGTATACCTTTTGGCATCTCTAGACGATTCGTCACATCTTTCTGAAAGAAGCGACGCGCGTATCAGGAAAAAAATCGCCATCACAGTTTAACGAGACGTATATCGATGATCGAGAAACGCGATATCAAGCACAGGGCGACATCCTTAAGAACGACAGCTGATGGAAAGGATGACGCATCCCTCGCGCGGAGGGACGACAGATCGAGGAAGAGCGTTTCGCACGTCGCCGAGTCGCCGTCGGCGGGCCAATTAGACATAAAAGTGGTCGGTTGAGAGTAAAAGCAAGCCCCGGGAGAAAGAAAGTCGCTGCGCCGAGGTCGGGAAAATCACGAGGGCGAGAAGAAAGCGGAAGAAAGCCGTGAGAAATGTCCGCCGGTAAGTGGAAGTGGAATGCGAACGAATTAAGCACTCACCGCGATGCACAATGCACGGATCTGGCTATCGGAGAAAGTGGCAACACGCTCCTCCGCGTATTAATAGCGGTCCAGCGACTCGCTTGGAAATTGAACTTCTCTTTCGCTTCTCCGCGTCAAAGAGCACTCGCGGGAGCGGCGCTTTGCGGCGGAGCGTGAACGATTTCCATAATCCAGCAAGCACTTTAGCGCCCTTCACGCCGCGCGGTTAAATACCACTCTGCTTGACTCTTCTTAGAGCCACACAGGCTTGTTAGTCCATACACATCGTAGTGCGTAAATTTCTGATTGCCTCGCGGTACCAATTTGCACCGACGTCAGCCTGACCCATCTGATGTTTCCACTCGAACACGCTCACACCTCTAGATTGTGACAATGTAGCCTATATAGCGCATTAGTACGTGCTTGTATATTTTTTATAGAGTAACGTATAATGTTATACTAAATCCTTTTAAACTATATAATTGTAAAGAAAATATTATTTGACGATTTTGACAGTGTTTCCTTCTTTTTCTGAAGGTTCTAAATTCAGAATAACGACTGCGATAATGACAATTTGGCTCGTTACGTTTAGAACGTCTCGTAACGTAACCATATTAATTCTCTTGAAATAATTAATCCTTTTTAACTCAATCCAAGAATGTAATCTTTATTGCATGAATTCTTTTTATATTACTTCTATAAGCATTATAATAACAATTATGATAATTTTCGAGAAGAGTTTTAGGAAAGTTTTAACTAATTATGTATGTCAAATTTTTTCCGTATCTTACTCATCACAAAAAGCTTCCAAAACTTTCACACACATTCATCTCGTTATATGCATACATTATCTATAATTCTACACTGTTGGAAAATTTGTATTAAATATAACATAAATCGCATGTCCCAAACGGTCCACTCAAATTTTTGTGTTAATTTAACATAATATGGATGTGTTAAATAGTAACACAGATACTATGTTAAAATATTTCAACAGAAAAGAAATGTAATTCTGATCGTAATTTGAGGTTAATTATGTGTACAATTAACATAAGTTTTATGTTGAAGTTAAGATTGTATATAAGATAAAATCAACACTCTTTTTCTGTAAATTTTTATTTCCACTTCTGTTATAGAGTAAAATCAACATTCTTTTTCTGTAAATTTTAACACATTTAATAAATACGTTCAAATTGTGTTACTTTAACATATTCTTTAAATTATTTTAATAATTTTACATTTTAAATTTGTTAAGTTCAATTAACATAGCAGGCATATGTTGAATGTACACATGTATGTGTCGATTATTTTACACAAAAATTTTAACAAGGACCTTTTTTAACAAACCTACAAAAATTTTCCAACAGTGTACTATGTATTATGTAAATATGCAACGTGTATAATTTATTAATATAAAATTTTCTTTTCGAAAGGATTATTGATGTAACTTTTGGGAAATGTTAATATCAAATTGAACATACATTATGCAAGCCAAGCGTATCTTCGCAACATGGAAGAGACGCGTGTCAATTATAACCCGACTATATGCGAGGAAAATTAATGTTTAACAGTAATATCCGAGTAATTCCGCATAGGGAATATTCAAATCTCCAGAAGAATTATT
Source organism: Temnothorax nylanderi (assembly GCF_030848795.1). Taxonomy (NCBI): domain Eukaryota; kingdom Metazoa; phylum Arthropoda; class Insecta; order Hymenoptera; family Formicidae; genus Temnothorax; species Temnothorax nylanderi. Next base: position 2,526,917 of record NW_027249072.1, read on the forward strand.
CACTCCAGCTGTTCTAATCAATTATATATGTTGATTGATAAATAATATTCTATGTAAAAATATATTTTAGTTATGAAATATATAGGTATCTTTGCTCACATTTCTTCTATATATACATAGAATATTATTTAACAACATATTTCTCAAGTGAAAGAGTGTAGAGTAATTTTAAATAACAATTTTTAATGGAAAGTAAATGAATATGCATCTCTTGCAAAAAACTTAGAATTTTAATCATGATTCTCTCAATATTGCATTTCCAGTTCTTTCAGCGAAAAGCGACTCAAACATTCAATGCACTCAAGATGCAATAAGCTTGCTCGGTTACGTGATCTCGCCCCAATCCGTATGCATCTTTGAGTCGCTAGAGATGCAGTTTATTTCTGTAGGAAGCGTGGCGTAAAAATGGGAAGAAAGAGCTGACCTGCCAATTTCGGGTGAACCTTCTTCGATTTCGATTTTCGGTGGAAATAGTTCGTGCTGTTTTCTCGGTGAATTCTCGGTGCAACTAGTTGCTGTATTCTCGTAAATGGTCCACACATTTTGTACAGATGTGAGATTTAGGATTACCGAGATCCATTAGATTGACAAGGCTTTTGAGAAAACTTCTGTGCTGTATCACTTTTAGGTATTATAGACCATAATATTTTTTCTTCAATTAATTATAATTCTTTACAAATACACCTATCATACAAACTTAATAATTATTATTAGTTTCTTATAATTCTTCCACAGCTGTCCTTTTAAGTTTAATTACTGGTTGGAATCTTTATATATTAAAACTTTTTGATTACAAATATACATATTAACAATATCTCTTTGCTGTATCTCAGCTAAATGAGATATGAATTTAAAATTAAATTTAATTCACTTTAGAATTCAAATAAGTTAAAATAACTATATTCTTTATCATTTATTCCCGCATATGATTTATTCTGTAAATTTTCTGTAATAATATTCAGAAGATAAAATTAAAGTCCAATTCCCTTAAAATTAAATCTACATAATTGCTATTTTTGCCATAATGAAAGTTTAATTAATGAAGAATAAATAATATATTTATAATTTTTCCTACGGTAACGGACGAAATCGATTATGAGATGAGACTTTAAACTAAAATTTACTCCTGCTGTCCGTAGAGAATTTTACGCGAGACGTTCGCTCTAGCAATAAATTAAGTGGCTGTCAGCCATTTTGATTTTGATCGAACTCTTCTTAACATATATAGTGACGAGCACGAAGCAAAAGAGTAGAGAGACTGGTAATCGAATGTAATTTCCATTTGTATGACATCGTAGGAGATTACCGTGAGATGATCGTGACCCATTTCCCGCGCCATGACATTTAGCCCTATAGTACGAAGCAAGATCAGGTCTCACCGGGTAGTTTAAACTTTAAACACATTTTACGGCGATGTAAACGCATCGGATGTAAACGCCACGGATGTGTGCATCCGCAAACACATAATAAAATAGACAATTTGCGGTAAACGGTTATTTCTTCACTCGCATTGTGTCTGTACGGGATGTTTAAAATAAAGTCACGGTAGCAACGGTGAAAATGGCGCAACAGAAGATTTCTCGGAACGTGATAAAGAATACAACTCGTAACGTCTTGACACCCTTGTACTTTCCATTCTCAAAGACGGTGAAAGGAAACTCGCGACAAATCGGGAAAATACTCGAGTGTGTGAAAATCCAATGAAAAATGAAAATCCCATATGCTCGCTTACTCGTACTTTATCACGGCAAGCATCCGCGAAAATTGTATTTTCCATGCCAGTAAAAGCTCGAGAGTATCGCGCGGAATATGAACCACTCCTCTCGCGATACTTCGCTTTCCTCCGGGAATATATAATTTCGTTCCGATGTACACGGGCGCCACGAAAGGGAAAAAAAGGAGAGCCAAAGAGTCAGAAGAGAGAGAGAGAGAGAGAGAGAGAGAGAGAGCAAGAGACTATTTCGCAAATGGATCTATTTTTGTCCGAGGGCTCAAACGCACCGTGATAGTATCTTGGGTAACTGGAAATTCGACGCATCTCTCTCAGAGAAAGAACACGAAAGTACAGATTGAGAAAAATCGTCGGTTATTGTTCGAGAATTTTAGTTCCTCTATTAGTGATGGAAATTGTAGATAGGAACATTATATCTTAAATTGATAAAAATATGCTTCCGACTTTTAATGGCCCAAAGGTTTAACACAGCATATCGCTTTTTTAAAATAATTAAACAAATTAATTAACTAAAGACTCTCGATATTAAAATTAACGAGTAGCAAAGAAAAGTGAGCTTTGAAAGCCAAATGCGGTTAGTTGTACGTGAGTTGATGCTGTGTAACATTTAATTAATAATTCAATACAAATTATAAATCATACGTTTCGGCTCTGCTTTGAGTCATCTTCAGCGATGATAGATAAATTAAATAAAAAAATCAAACGTACTAAATTGTATTGAATTATTAATTAAATGTTACACAGCATTAACTAACCGCGTTTGACTCTCGAAGCCCACTTTTTCTTGTTACTCGTCAATTGCAAAAATAATATTTTGCCTCTGCATTTATTATAATGCATACTTATAGAGAAATAAAGATTTCAGCTTTAAAAGAAATATGGCAATATCTTTATTATTTAAGTGAATACGCTTTCTGAAATATTTGCATTGAAGAATAAGATAAACTTTGCTTGCGCCATCTTTTTCCTTACTTTCCAACTGGGTTTTAAGTTAAGCAGGTTACATAAATGCATCATCACGATCGTAAAATCCTTTCGTCCTATTCTTCGCGGGATAATTTGACCGTAATGCAGTCGTAAAAGGTTCTCCGACGGCGCAATTAAAACTGAAATGGGCGAGGATAAGTTACAGCGCGGCCGTGCGTAACTACACGTGACATTTATTCAGAATCGCGACGTTACGAGGGGAATAAAAAACGGCACTCTGAATATATGACGAAATTTATGAATTAATCGCAATGTAACGCGACACGCTCCGGAAAACCGCGCGTCTTCATCTTCCGCATCCTCTCCTCCTCCTCCTCCTATTTTCCGCCACCCCCGACAGCGAAGACGGAAGTGCGGCGTGGCTTTGATCTTGAAATTGCTTTACTGGAGCGTAATTCAATTCCAAGTTTAGGACATGAGGGAAGAGCCGCGTGGGAAATCGGTATTCGCAATTACTTTGTTTTTTGTTCGTGCCGGAGCTTTTTAATCCGCCCCTACAATCTTATTACTTTTAATCTACAACATTATATCGAGAATTTCAATGGCATAGAAAATATTAAGGGTGAATTTTAACTGCCCGACTTTACGTATTTCGCCAAACACGATCGGATATGGCTGTTTAAATCGAGGATAAAGGAAAAGAAATAGGGTGCATTCCGTTTCACGTATGATGCACATAATGCAGCATTTACCCTTGTTGTTCACCGAATGTTAAACAAAGATAAATGGTGCATTATGTGCGTCATACGTGAAACGGAATGCACCCTATTTCTTTTCCCTTATCCTCGACTTAAACAGCGAGACAATATCCGAGATCGTGTTTGACGAAATATGTAAAGTCGGGCAGTTCAAATTCACCCTTAATATTTTCTCTGCCGTAATCGTTTTATGAGAAGTTATCTAACATATACAAAAACTGAGTGGATATATAAAAACTAAAAAAAAAGAATAAACTAAAAATTAAAACAGCTTCGATCGTGCGTTCTAGTAGCTTAATTTATCGTAAAAGTTTCATCGATTGTTCCGATGTTTTCGCGCATTTGCAAATTGGGTTACACTGGTTACGTCGTCGTTGGAGCTCTCAATCACCTAACAAAGCCGCCCCATTTTTCCGTGCAGTGCGAAACGTATTTAGCCCGCTACACGAACGACCTGTGTTAACAAACTGTGAGAATTCATTATCGCGGCAAAAGTAATTATTGTCGTCACCGCATTTTTCTCAGTCTTTAACCAATATCGTACATGTCGGTATATAACCGTCAAGGAATAAAACAAAAAAAGTTTTCCAGCATTTCTGAAGAAAAATAGCTTGTTTACTTAGTAGGTTCGGGTAAATCGCGAGATCTACGATTCGAGGGGATTCCGTTTGAAAAACGGGGCCAATTTTGTGGATCTTAGATAAAAGTACAATCCTAATAGCCTACGGATTAGACTGCTCAGTCGTAAGAATTTTGCAAATGATTAAGAATAAAATCTCAAATTTCTCACTTGAATTAATGATACCTAAGCGTAAATTATCCGAATTAATAGTATCTACATGTAAATTGATATGAGGTATAATATAGTGCGTTTGCTAATAATAGTATATTGGGTACAATTACAATATCACCGATTAATAAATGAAATATTATATTTTACTTTGGGAGTTGTGTAGTATTTTTTTAACAGAAGCCATAAATATCTCGTTTATTATACTTTTAACGTTATATCTGATTCCATACATATTCCGTGATATATCTTCCTCGGAGCACTTTACAATTTTTCATTCAGCGCAAATAGAATAAATCACGCTGACGTTTTCTTTACGATGCGAATTTATTCGTACGCGCGCGTGCGAGCAGGAAATTCTCATGGCTCTCCGCAAAAGTGAACGGACTTACAGACCGTAGGGAGGCAATGGTGTGCGGATTATCGTCTCTGCATTAGCCATTCTACCCGCCCCATGTCCCTGCGGGACATTAGATCCGTTACGGAACGCTAAACTTGAACATAGGCCAAGATTGCGCGAGCAAGAAGCAAATACTGGCGTGTGCATTTTGTAATTTGTGTAGTATATGTCAATTAGATCGTTGGGACGCTTACCGATCTAATGATCGGTCTATAAATAAGAATAAATATGGCTACTTCTTTCAACACAAACAATTGCCTAATTGTCAAATGGCTTCTACATATTAAATGAATTGATTAACATTAATTTTGGTCTAAACTTTTTGCAATACTTTTTCAAAAGTGGATTGTAATAATTGAAGAATATAAAGAAAAGAATAATTCAAAACTCAATATGTAATTGTTTCAGTAGCGCAGTGCAAAACATCGCAAAATAACTACTTTATTTCTTTATCACAAACGGAATAAAGAGTGATGTTTCACAATGAGACAAATTTTTTATAAAATGTCGTCTGGTTGCATACTGCATAAGGTAGTTTCATTAGCATTAAATTGCACCTGCACGTTTTATTTGCTCCCTTAACGGCGTTCGTGATATCTAATTGCAAATTTAATGCAAAGTAAAACGCTCACATAATTCAACTTTGCACTTAGAATAATATATGAGTCAAGTATGCATGCGATTTTATACACAGCTCGGTTATACACATTATATACCCATAGTAGACATTTCTAATTGAATGCATAAAATTTAATACCTATAAAATCATCCCTTTCTAAAAAAGGCGTGCATCCCTCTCTAAAAAAGGCGTCATATCTAAAAAAGGCATGTAAAGTCGATACTCGAATCTATCGAAGTTTATTGTTGTCGCTTTTCCGCGATGCCGGTTGGTTCTCTCGCTGCACTTACTTCATTTGCAGCTGTCATCATATATTTTGACAGTTTCGTGTATCAAGGAGTTAATAGTGTAATAGTAATAGCATAATGTTAAAGCTAAATAAATGTGGAGTCTAGTCTAGGTATATAAAAAATGAGAGAGAGAGAGAGAGAGAGAAATAATTGAAAATATAAGTTAAGAAAAATTCCCATATTCATATTTCTGTTCTTGTTAATTAATTTTTTGCTAATTTATAATGATACTTAAAATGCGACAACATACCATGATCTCATTGATGCATCGATCCTTTTTTAGGTCAATGCTGCAATAAAGAGAATAGTAGTGCTCAACAGAAAATACCGTGTGATAAAATGTTGAAAACTGAGTGCACTAAACGGTGAAATAACTGCATAATTTTGCTCAATTTGTCGAGAAATGTGTGCGAAGGGAAGACCCGACGTTAAATGAGATACAAAACTATTACGCCTGCTTTCACTTGTAGAACTTTTGGCCAATGTAAATTCAACGTTTTCTTAATAGAATTTTAAAGAAAGTTTTAATTTGCAATTACTTAGCATTGATATAAGAAATTTCTCCACTATTATCTTTAATTAATTTAAAGAGGATATAACTATAATAAATATATAAAACTTTCTAAAACCAATTTTGGGAATTTGTAAGGCTAATGTATCTTAATGTAAGAATTAATAAATTTTTATAAATAATAACTCGCATAAAATTCTTATTAAAACAAAATTTCAAATTTGTCAAAGAATCTAGCAGAAAATAAAAAATTCCACAACTCTAAAGCACAGTATGCTTTGTAAGTAGTTTTATACAAAAGACTACAAAACAATGCGCGGATCATACGGCAAGTTTTAATCGCGTCGTCATTTAAACTCCGGTGACCAAGAGAAGACGATAAAAAAATCATGGTCGCGGTTCTGTATCGGCGAGAAATTTAACCAGGTTTATCGCGCGTCGCGCGGCATGATAATAAACCGGCCGTATTTTTCCCCGCAATGCCTGCATAGCCAATGGGACGCCGCAGACCGGATCGGTTTACGGTGAGCGAGGAGTTATGGCAATAATTATCGGGTTTTGTGCATTCGCCACTAGACGCGCCGATAGTTAACGAGCACTTTGCACGTTCCATTTGCATCGACAACGCATGGGAAATGCTTTACAGGATAACCACGGTGTGTGTGTGTGATCGCCTCGCAGAGAGAGCCTCGCCTCCGAGTCTCGGCCGTGAGTTCTCCGCAAATATTTGACGCCCGTAACGCGAGGCGTTCACGCGGCGCGAAATTGCGGATTCGCGCTCGAGAACGTCGATCTTGTGCCGCGAAGTCGATCTTGCGCCATTAGCCGTGAGAAAAATTTCCGTCAAGTACAGTTCTCACCCGTGAAAACTCAGGGAATCGGAAAATCAGTGTAACCGAAAGTACGACTGAATGAAGGAGAGAACTCTCACATTTATCATTCGAAGGCGCTGACTTTGCTGTTCAATGAATGTGTCCTTAACACGTTATGGCGTAACTGTGGGATGTCGCAGTCTCGTTATAATAATTGAAGATTCCGTTCAAGGAAAAAATATAAAAAAAATTAAAGATTTTAATTTAGAATGTTGTAAAAATGTAGAACTATATGTCAGAAAATTTATTATATTCAATGCAAAAATATAATTGCCTGTATATACGTACTTACTGTTTAATAAAAGAGACTGCAAGTAGATTTTTTTCTAATTAATCACAAAATATGCTAAAAATTTGCTAAATCTAATAACTCTAATAGCTACTTTATTAAAAGTGATACATGTTTCCTAATTTATAATTTTAATTCTCCTTCGCCTCTTTTCTTTAATAAAGCCTGACACTTTGATTTACGTCCTTCGACTGAGTGTAAGAGATATGTTTCAAAGTTAATGCGTCACTCCTACATATTCAAGCTTTGTAAAGAAGAAAATGCTACAACAAAGAAGTCACATCGAGTTTGAGAGAAGGAGGTAATAGCGTGTGCATTGTTGTCCCTGCTTATACGAGGAGCCCGAGGAGAATGCGAGGGAAACCAGAGCGCGTTTCAGAACTGCACACCCTTCACAAAATGGTACTCTGGTTCCTCGTAACGGTCGTCTTTTAAATTTTAAATAAAGCCGGGTTTGCGCGAGAATTCCGCCGTCCACGCAGGTAGACAATGAATTTCTATCGTGGGTCAGCCTTGCCGTACCGAGAAGTCAGCTTGTCGCGAGGCAGCGGGGGTGTTCCCATGGAATTACCTTGTCCGAATTGGCCAGAATAATATTTTGAATCCCGCGGGGGATAAAATATTCGTCGTTTCGCGAAAGTCCGAACTCGGAATAAATTTTACGAGTGAGACGCAATGAGATCGAAGGAGGAAAGGAGAGGGGCCGCACTACAATAACGAGGGTGAAGAAAGATGACCAAGAACGACGGGAAGAAGATCGGTTCATGTTTCGACGTGACGTCCATGAAGACGACGAAGATTATTGGGGAGAGTAAAGTCCAAGGATCAATTGGGCTTTGATCCTCGAGTTGACCTATTCGAATACTGTATCTGATAAGGAGAGTATATGTATTTGCTTAAAGCTTTGATCGAGATAACGTGAATTTCGAACTTCGAACGACCTGGTTCTTGCGTAAGCATCTTACATAAGATCTTAAAATATATTATAAGCATAAATTTACATAAATAAAAAATACGAGAGATTAGAAATTGATATAAACTATATGTGGGCAAAATAAATTAAAATTAAATATTTGTGCGAGCAGATAAAATTCATAATGTCAAAATTGCATGAAAAACAATATACATTTAAAATACATTCTGATTTTTACAAATGTAAATATATATACTTATGTATATCGGCAATAGTTGAACTAAAAAAGCTTACGAAAAAATTTTTCTTTATACATTAAATTAATATTAAGCGAAACTTAATTGCTGTCTTGTGATAAATACAAATTACAGTTGCTCATCGAAGTCATTCATTCAATTCAATCTCAGTTGCGTATCCATGCATGAAGATAATCCTCCACAATAGTAGAGATATCAAACATCCTCCCATTTATAGCTATTGTGATAGCTATTGTAATAGCTATACTTTGAGGTCATAGCGATGGTTTATGCGACGGCAACCATCGGGAAACCGCAAAAGCGGATGAGAATTTTTGTGTTGAGATTTTATAGATTCTTCGCAAGCCGCAGTCACTGTCTCGGAAAATAGGTTCTTAAACAAAGGTCGATGCGCACGCGGGCGTCACTCTATACCTACGAAATTCCATTTTCCGCTCTAACACTGGAAAAACTTGGCGAAAGTGTGATATTGGTATCGATAAAAGTCAGCCATTTTTCGATGCTGCACAAGAGAATTCTGTCGATTTCATTTCTTTTTAGGTTTTTTTTTATATGTTCATCTATAATCAATTTTAAATTAAATTAGATTTCTGCTGCTTTAAAAGAATTCTGCGACAGAAAGACGTCATTCGTGAGAATTAGTTGAAAATAATTATTACTAGTCAGATTAGTACGCCAAAGTAAACAAAACAAAAATTAGTATAATGTAGTAATTTTATGATAATATACTGTGTTTTACAATAATATTCAGAGGACAATTTTTATTCATAAAAATAATAATCACAGTAATTCATAAATTAGTAGACCCAACTCTCTTTTTATGCAGTAGGTAGATTACGTTTCGCGTAAGAAATCGCGTAAAAAATGGTGCTATCAGGAAGACTGAACTGAAACAATTGCGCAGAACTTTAAACTTCTAGCTTAATACGCACACCCTCTTTGGTTGAAGGTGTATGATTTTTATCTTTATAAAAGGGGGGAAATATGCGTACGCTGTTTTGCATTAAAAACTGTTTACATGACTGATTGTGAGGTTGAAGAGAATAAGAGTGAACAAACAATGCATGAAAGATAATCAAATCATAATTGACAATAACAATCGAGTGGCTGAAATTTGATATTGGAGCTACAACAATGATTGAAAAATATAGCCTGTGTAGGGTATTACTCGCATTCTTAACATGATAATATGGAGGACACGTGTCTGATGATGCCAGAAACAAATAATTATAAAACAAAAAAATTAAATTATAAAAAGTAAATTTTAAAACAAATTTAAATATAAGAAAATAAAGATTAAAATCGATGTTTTGAGAAATTGCAAATGTTTTGAACTAACTGATATATTGTCGTATATACCTAATACTTATTATGTTAGTTATCTCAGTATCTCCAAAGATCAATATGAAATACATTCAAATAACAGATTAGTTCAAATTTCGTAATTTTAACAATACATTTTCGTCATTTTAGCAAAAACTTATAATTTAACAAAACATTATTGATAGATAGCTTTTCAGTAATCTGATACCGAATGTTGTACATGATACAACGCATTCTAACAGCGTGTAGTGTGAATTCTTATGCGTTGTTAAGATTGTAAGCTGACTAGTACTAGCATTAATCTAGCTATGCGGTAACATGATAAAGCCCATAGATTCTGTCTGCCAAGGGTCAAACCGGGTCCCGACGGTACATACAGCAAACGTTTGATTTGTGAGTTCGAGGTTTCGGGGCTAATAAGTAGTTCAGAGACACAACGTCGACCACAGTAGTTCTACCCGATGATAAAGCGGACGTGGCTTCCGACTTAAAGTCGACAGACGATGATCGATTATCTTGCATCAAAGCTTGACAAGAGGCGAATAAAGCACGATTTGTGAACATAAATGATAAACAATGCTTTTTTGCTTTCATAAACAAGGAAATCTCTTATTTCGAGGATATTACAGGCCTAATTTAAACGTAATATTTCTATTCTCTTGAGAAATGAGGAAAAAATAAATCTTTATTCGAGATTTTGTTCAGACGCAAACAATTGCCTCTAATATATTCCTGCAAATTTATACTATCCTTCCGCTGAGAAAGTATTACTAAGATTTTTATCAAGCTTCTAAGTGCCGTGAGTTCAAGATAACGCCCGCAAAGATAAACGAGCGGCGGGGGAAATTCGATGAATCATAACATATCATTTTCTTTACAACGCTGCACCGGCAAAATTGACTTTTGATAAGATCGATCGACAACCTAGACAAACTGCTCGGGACTCGCAATTTCGCAAAGAATTTTTGTTTATTTTCATAAAAATTTCGGTTAGATCGTATCGTATACATATCCATCGGATTGTCTATATATTTAAATTATATAATCAAAAATTTAAAGTATACTTGTAATTTCCTGAAATAATATTCTGAGCTTTCTTTTGCAATATGACTTTAATTTTACTCACCCTATTTGCTTGATATATGATTATAAAGCCTTCTCTTAATATTAATTGTTTATAAAACCTTATTTCATTACTTTTCCTCATGTTTATATAACGATTTATATATTTGGAACATTAAAAGTTGCAAAATTTGATACGTTTCTCGTACTTCTTTTAAATACAGAGAAAATAAAGAAATCTTATATTTAACGAACAATCAATTTGTCCCGAACTGTGACTTATCGCGCGCCGATGTTCACACAGTCGTCTAATGCGCGACAAGCGAATTAGACGCGGCGGGAATTTACAAATTAATCATCCCCGAATGCCGGGCATTCATGCATAATTGTGCCGAGTCGCGCTCGCTTAAAGGCGAACGATCCTGAATACGTCACCACTTTCCAGTCGCTGGGGAACATACGAGATCCAATTACCGCCGCGGTGAAGATGCGTAATTAACATCTTTGATGATGTTCCCCCAGAATTACCAATGCGCGCTCGATCAGGCTCCCCCTTCATGTATGTACGCGAGGAGACCGAAATTTAATTAATCACGCGATGTAATTGCCGCGGGAGTCTCGCGCCCGAGACCGGAATAATCAAAACGCATTCTACAATCGCGCGATTTCAATGGTTCGGAGCACATCCACCGCGGATTTCCGGCGATTGTTATGTCCCCGCGCGTTACCGCGCTCTGCGAGGGAGGCAAACTTTACGAGCGCGCGTGATGTATTTTCCAAATTACGCTCGAAGGACAAGCGAGTTTGATGAACTCATATACATAACACAGCAGTTGTACCAACGGCAACAGTTTCAGCTAAATAAGCTTGACTTAATGATTTGCTGTCTCTTTCTATATAAATTATAGCTTCATCTATACAATATAGATTAATTGGTTTTAAAGAAATTTTCATTTTCCGTCTATATTACTAGTTCTAAATAATATCAATGCTATCGGTTTTTAAATGTCGTCATAAAATGATGAAATATTTATTTGTTTTTGTCTGCAATTATATTTGCTGAATAAATAACTATTATTTTAATGAAACGGTAAAAGAAAGATATCGAACAATGTAATTTCGATGAAATTATTCTGCGGTAAATTACTAGGTGCACAGCATCGCTTCACGAATTATTCGGATTGTTATTGGTTTTCGACCAGGCGAAAGAGAAACAGGGTAATCTTACAGCCGATTACCAAGAATGGAAAAATCGAAGGCGAGAAAACAACGGGAGAGACAAAGAGAAACGGTGTTGGGATCTCGTCAAGACTTAACGAATTTATTTAGGTCTGCCTAATTGGATTGCTTTAAATCCCATTCGTTTCTATCGGAATCTACGTGCTCCACTTTATCTGTGTAACTGTGTGTCAATTACCGATATCCTATTTACACATGTAAGTGTTTATCGATCGAGTAATCAAATATTACCAATAAACCGTCGACTTTATCACGTCTTGTTTAATTTAAAACCTTTGCGTTAATTGAAAGGGTAAGATAACGCAATGGCTAACACTATCAAGAATAAAACATTTCGAGGGTTCATCGCAGGGGAATTTGCATATGCAAATAGCCGTGAAACTATGAGCAATTAAACTTTCGCTACAATACATCATTTTGTCTGATATTTATTCAACAATCTCGGATTTTTACGATTTTTAAATCTACATTTAAATCTACAGTTAATTGGATATTTTTATGCATCGCCGTGCTAAACAAAATTATGTAAATATATTTCCAATTCCAAATTAATATTATTAATACAGAAATTCGTTAGTAAATCTCGATTTTCGCAAAGTTCCATCTTTAGGACAAAGTCGTTATCGCTATTGTATAACTTTTATGTTATAATAATCATGACATCCTAATTTTTCGAGAGAACTAAAATGTAACTCAGCGCTTCTCAAAAGATATCTTAATAAAATAGCGCATAATCTTTATTTGAAATACATTTCAGTGCACTGCAAATCCAAGTGCGTTATCTTAGCTGAAGCTCTTCTTACACATTTCTTGCCGTTTTAAATCACGTCATTTAACACGATTAAACGTATTAACTTTTAATTTAATACAATTAAACGTGTTAAATGACGTAATTTAACACATAAAGAAACATGTAAAAAGAGCTTAAGTCTAATGTGTTATTTTTAGACGTGTTTATGCGTGTGAAAATAACATACTTAGATTTGCAGTGTGAACAATGTCCATTCAATATCAGAAACAGAAGATTGAAAATTTAAAAGTATTAAATCTTTTTATATAAAAAAGGATATCATAATCTGTACAGAAGTCTTTTGTAGATAGAGAAGAACAATTTACGATTCGATATTATCGGCTGACTTATACGAACACCGTCTTTACTCGCCTTTTATCAAGATACCTTTTGAGACATCTTAATAATATAGCGCATAATTTTTATTTGAAATACATTTCAGTGAACAGTGTCTATTTAATGTCGGAAACAAAAGCTTAAAAATTTAAAAGTATCAATAATCTTTTTATATAAAAAGGGATATCGTATAATCTGCACAGAAGTCTTTTGTAGATAGAGAGCAATTTACGATTCGATAATATCGGCCGGCTTATTATACGTACACGTCCTTTGCTCGCCTTTATCAAGATCATCTTTTGAGAAGCGCTGAGTTACATTTCAGTTCTCTCAAAAAATTAGGAAGATGTCACGGTTACTACGACATTAAAATTTAACAATGGCGATAACGATTTTACCCGCTAAGAATGGAACTCTGGTGAAAATCGAGGTCCACTATTTTGGATCTTTCTTTTTTTTAAATTCCTTATCTCAACGCGCCGCGAATGGGCGTCACGTGCCTCGTTGCCCAGAAATAACCGTGATAAAACTCACGAAGACGAAACGGAAAACGCCGCGGGGAAAACTTTCCCGCGAGAGATAACTTCGTCCTGGCGCCGGCTGAATATACATTCAAGTTTTGAAACACGCGAAAAGTAATTTCGAGCGTTACTTACTGCGATTCTGGACCCGCGCTGCGGGCGAAGGCTGGCCCGCAGCAGGACGAATTACCGGCAGGTTAATTGTGAGATGGTCAGAGAGAGGGCACATCGCGCCGCTGATGTACCACAACCCTAAAATTGAATTATGTCATCCCCGCATAAATATGCATGAGATATGTCCTTCTGGCGCTTCCTAGATGCGGCTCGCTAAAAACTCTCGAACAGATGGAAATTTACGATTCGCGAGACGGTCGACGAGAAAAACGCGCGCAAAAAAAAAACACGCTGTCACGAATTGATAAGGAGTATGAATCTGTCCGTTTTAGATCAATACATTTAAGCATTTACCCAGGATTTGGATTAGTTTGTGTTATTAATCAACATCGAAGATGTCATAGCTTATAGCAATTGTAACAGGGATCAAATTTATGATCCCTAAATTGAAATTCGGAAATCTGTTTTTAAATTCTATTAATTTGTGATGCAACCCTTCCTTGAATTTGTCGACTTTGATTGTCTTTTCTAAGTCTTTAAGTTTTTGGAGAAGTGGAGAAGGATCTTGATTTAAATTAATCGCTTATTTGATTCGGAATCTGATCCGTTTTAGCTAAACTCCGTTTACCTTCTCTTCGGAATATTTCAATTTTAATTTAAACAGCTTCCTGAAAATTAATTATTTCAGTTGAAGCATTTCTTGATTGTGACAGATTTTGTTTATACTATTAGATATATCCGACTCTTCATAAATTTGAATTTCCAATTTCAAGATAAAATTTTAAACTTCGATATCAAGTTGAAAAATTACCTTTATTCGACAATCCCGAAATTTTTCTAGAAGAATATGTCGAGATTTCGCTTAAGTGTAAAGACTGATCGACTAAAGAAATCGAGAACTGAGAAATATAAGTCACTACGGCATTTCTGCGCACTAATTTATACTCAAGTGGCCAGAACCCCCCGTACGAGAGCTTCTCACCATTTCCTATCCATTCTTGTAGAGGAGGAAGGTTCGGGATGTAATTCTATGCTCGTCCGACCGGCGACCTGGCCGTTGCCTACCGTATCGGAAATCGGATAAATAATCGATATTACTCTACTGATATCTGCATTCCTTAAACTTAACCTATCATTTGGAAATACTCTAAATTTAAAATTCGTCCGCAATTGACGCACGCATTGTCCGCCGCGATTTTTAATCAGAAACATTTCTTTTTCTAGATTTCCATCGACGTGTTTTTATGTCAACTTATAATTTCTAATTAAGCAGCTTATTTTAGAAAGAGACTTGATCCATTATTGCAGGTTTCAAATTAAAGGCAAATCTTGTTCTCTCTCCCTCTCTTCTTTCTCTCATATCATATAAAAAGATATGTCTGCAGTAGCATAAATTTAATTAATGTAATTAATTAACGAAGTTAACCATGAGCACTTTTATTTCGCACGAATTACTTCGTTTGAGAATAAAGGTATAAGAGGTACTTTGATCTTTTTCGATATTTCAATCTATCTGCTTTTTGCCTCGCGTCTTCTTAATTTACGAGTATTGCGAAATAACTGATTGATAGGAATTTATAAATTAGATACCAATGATATCAATCCACTCACAACTTAACGATCGAAATTCGACATCGGATAAAAGAACAGTAGTAGTATACTTTCTGGTATATAGCAGTACACCACGAGAATCGTCGTTTCTTTTTTGGCTTCAAATCAGTAAAACTTTTTGCCGCGATCGATAGCTAAAAGGGAAGACTCGCGTCGGCCGATTGCCAAGCAACTCCCAGCAATTCTGGAATCGAAAAAGCTGTGACGTCGAAAGGCGCTTTCAAGATTCCATGACGTGGCTTTACGGTTGCAAGCTACGAACACTTAATGGCAAACATATTTTAGATTTTTCTGTAACGAAAAGTAGAATAAAAGAACTGTTGTTTGCTACTCTCGCTGTTTGTCCGGAGAATTCATCGTTACAATACAGGAGAGTAATAGTTTCGTCTCAAAATAAATTCATCGAAAATGCAAGTGAAGAACTTGGCGATGAGGAAATTTCCCGGACAAGTTATAAATAGCTCGGAAAACTCAGAAAATCGTATAATGCTGGACGCGAAGCGTACGTCGCAAGAAGCGGAACCGTGACGAAGCGCGCGTGTCAACAGGCGACAGAGGATATTTTCTCTTCTCTCACCTTCGTATAGTTCCTGACACAATTAACTGCAGCAGACTGAAATCGAATTAGTTCGTATCGGATGCTGCTTAATTTCGCTGGCTTGGCTGTACATCGATAGCTATTGCAGTTTTCCCGGACCGAGTCCGGCAACGACCGAGTTTTTACAGGTCAAATGAAGTTGAAGCTCTGCTTCTTGTCTTTGTTTGTCTCTCGCGCGTCTCCCTATTTTTCTCTTCTCTTCTCTCCCTTAGTTGACACTTCTCGTACGGCAGTATCTCTCTCTCTCGGTTAATGCGGGTCACGAGTCGGAAATGTGGGTCGTGTGTATGCGCGAAAACAAGGAGACGTTTCGAAGACAACCGCGCGCCCGCGTTTATTTCGGTAAACGAGAACCGAATGATTTTGCCCGAAGGAAGAAAGAGGGATATATGATCTCGCGATAAGTGCTTCAGAGCGCGCAGCGTATCCTGGATATACCTTTATTGGCCGATAAGAGATGAGATTCTCCCCAAGCCAAGCACTTTACTGAAAATTCGTTTGGCCGCATTAGACGTGTTTTATACGATCTTCCGCTTATTCGTTTTTACGATGGAGAGATATCTGTAGGAATTAAATTAAACATAAAGTTCTGTGGTCTATTTGCAGTATTTGCACATTTATTTGTGCAAAAACAGTAGAAAAAATATTTATAGATATTAAATATAAAAAGACGAATAAATGATAAAATTTTTCTATCGTTTATAAAATTGAAGCTTAGTGCGCGGAAGGGCTTCTTTTTCTATTGCAATTCAACTTCTGATATCGTGACATTTCTGACAATGAAAAATCGATTGCAAAAGGAAGTCCTGCGAGTGAAGAAAAGTGCGGTAGTTCCGACACACATATTGTACGTTTTCAGGTACAGATATCTATAAAATTCGGATATAGTCACTGTTCCCAGTCTCTCTCCTATTTTCTCACTTTTCTTTCAATAAAATGTGCGCGCAACTGAATCCCGACGAAAGAATAAACAAGCAATATCGCGTTCGCCCGGATAGGTATTTTACGCCTCTTCGAAATATCTAAGAGATACCGTGCTTGGCCAAATTGGTTTAAGTGAATAAAAATGGTCAGAAAAATTAAACAAATACTGAATTAAAATAGAAATGTAACCGCTTCTGAATAGAACGATTTAACGAAATCTATTTTGACATTTTACAGCGCTGTTTAAATTTATGACTGATCGACAGCCAAAGAAATGGAATCTTTTTATAAAGACCGTATTTTCAAACCAATATTTTTATAAAGACCGTATTTATAAAATAATAAATAAAATGGAGTTGCAAGTTATCAATATCTATAAAAGTCAGCAATTTAATTCAATTCAATTTAAATCAATTTTTGAAATTTTATTAAAATTTAAGAATTTGCATCGATCTATATTCTATCAGCAAAAAGAATGTTTAAAGCGATCAAGTTGTACGATTTTATATGTATATTTCAAATAAAATTTACTAAATCAAATAACTGATAATAAAATAAGTCTGATAATAAAATGCCGAAAAGATAAGATTTCATTCTTGATCAATCCAATTTTGTCACCACAATGTCATCATGTCAATGACCAACTGAATTAATCAAAGGAATCATTGGCAAAGATCGCTTCTGCTATTCCATAATTATTGAGACAATAATTGGACGTTCAATTAGTGTTCGGCCTCTAGTTACACACGAAGGATCATTAAGGCCTAACTAGAGTAACTGGATTTCAATGAGAGCCGGGAGCGGAACACGAGATTTGACGGAAAATGGAAATATCTGAGATTCGCGCGTTCTTCATTAATAACAACTCCTAACGTGATCTAATAATGACCAGATTTCTGCTCTGTACTTAACATATTTTGTTAACTGGAATTGTATGGATCATTAAGAGGAATTTTTGTTTAACATGCACTTGAACTAATAATAATTCTTACATCTTGTTACAAGATTGTGCTAAATATTTTGTACTATTCGTTAAATTCGAACATTTATATATTAAAATAAGATTAGTACACTCGAATGATAGGACGATTTTGGGATTTCAAGACCGCTCCGCTCTAATAGCTATTACAAAATTGGAACGCGTGCGTTCGACAGCTAAATGAGACGATTCTCTTGTGCAGGTTCAGCGGTAGCGATGATCGGAGCTAATCTGAGATTCGGCATCGGCGCTTCCGGGAATGTCACGTCCAACGCCACCAAGGTGTTCCAGTGTCACCCCGGTGGTGTGACCGAGGCCACCGTCATATTTAGCCTCGGTGCACTGGGGATGGGGGCGAATATCATCCTCATGACGTTGATACTGGCGAAGCGACAGCTGCGCAGGTACGAAGCGATAATCCACGAATCCACGGAAGACCAGGCGCTTTATGATTTCCCCCTGCTTTGCACGGCCTGATCCGCATGGAATAACGCCCCGGAAATTCTCGCGTTTATGACCCATTCGATATACGACACAAAATCGCTTCCTACGGGCATATCGCGCGACGATGCAAAAATTACGCGACCGTGATTTCTCACAAATGGAAGGAAAAGAGATGCTGCGCGATATGGAAAACGCCATATTCCATCGCGTTCTATTATATTCGCCTCGTAGCGTTCAAACGCATTGTGAATTTAATATGCTTTTGTTTGATATAGGAACATGCTGTCGCAATAAACGAAAACAAATTTGCTTTATTGCGACTTCTCATACTTTTGAATAGAATTTATGAGTTAAGGGCAAGTTCAGTTTCCGTGCCATACGTGGGATTTTAATCTCGTGTAAAAGTATCTTGACTTGTTGAACTTTATTTCAGGTACGTGAACAGGCAGCTATATTGCGGCTCGGTAACCGTCACGTGCTGTTTACCGAATAAAATCTCGATCGTATGCTGTATGCTTGCGAGTAAACAAAATATCTGATCGATACGCGAAACATGGTGCGCGTGACAAACTGCGGAGTGTCCCAAATATGATATCGAATCTTATAGGAATGTACCTTGCTATCAATTTACAGTTGATTTTCCTTCTCGAAAACGTTGGTACATGCAATATCTTTTGAGATTGCAAGTAACTGCAAGTAAAATGTGTATATTTCTTGCGAACTAAACTTCACAGATTGAAATGGTTTGAATTTAATTAATAAAATATCTAACGTTGAATGCAATAAATGACGGAGGAAGATAATCGTTACATATTCATGTAAAAAAATTAATTCGTTCTTGAGATTCCATATCTTAGAAATATTCTATTAGCATTCATGGGTTTTTTTTCAAACATAATTGCAAATAAACTGAAATTGCCGGAGACATCTTATAAGATGCAATGCAATAAGTTCAGGAGGGTAATCGGAGATGAGACGGCTACAGAATAGCGAACGTGTTGACATATAGTTATCCCGGGATTCACAGGTGGTCCCAGGGATTGTTATTCCACCAAGCCATGGTGGATTGCGCGAGGGCCGCTATATTGTTGCCCCTAGGCTCCAGTATATTGAATTGTCAGCCCGTTAACAAGTGCTCTCTGGTAGAGACCGCCTTTCTGCTACTGGTGACCGTCTCCACGGTAAACATGCTAACGACCGTGCTAAACGACAGCCCGGTATTCCCAGAGAGCGACGAGGAGGCAGATCTGACCGCTCCCTTGCTGATGGACTCACCCCAGGTAAGAATTATGACGCGCGTTGTCAAGTTAATGCGATCTGTGCTTTCTATTCGCAAGGATTTTTCGTGGTTTTCTCCAGATGTATCGTAAAGTAAATAAGAGTAGATTCGTGCATACGTCTCGATCTCCGAGAGTTTTAACACAACTCAGTTTTATTTAATTTATCCCTCAGCACTCAGCTCGTTCAATTTACAAACTCCTAACTTTCAACCCTCGATCTTCTCAATCGTCTCTTAACTCGTTGCGGTCCAAACTATTTTCCGTAAATAAGCAAAGATCAAGTATTTCGTCTTCAACTTTGTCTAATCAATTGATATGTTAATCAAAGGATTTTTATTAATTAAAGGAATTTACGGAGATCCGAAAAATATATAATATAGTTTGCCGTTTATAATCATGTGCGGATTTTATTGCTTGAAGAATTACGTGATAAGCTATCGCAACGCATTATATCGAGTCTAACTCGGTGAAGGGTTAAGCATTTGATTTTACGTTTGTACACACATTATGGTTATAAAATTACATACTTATTTAAACAAATATAGATACTGCTTTTAAGGCGTTAAATCAAATCAAGGTTAAATAGGTTTGCTTGTGACAAGCTATTGATAAAATATTGTGACATATAAATAAACCGCGTGACTTTGGCTAACGTAGACTGCGGTTGTCCATCTCGCATGCAAAATGAGAGAGAAATTTCCGCTTAACCGCAGCGTTGTGATAGCGAATTTAGCGGTGACTGATTGCGGTGCAAACCGTCCGCGTCGGATCGCAGCATAGAGATATCGGAGCGAAAGCTGTCGGACTAAATCGGATTTTTCCAAGGAAAATTAATTGCACCGCAGAAAAAAAACATTAAGCGCACAGCCTGAGTTAGACGCTTCTTAATAAGTTGTGATAAATCCATCCAGTCAACGTTTGTAAAGACAGAATTTTTTCTAGTCAATTTTATATTAAATTTTTATAGATTGAATTATTAAATACTTAAACATAATCACTAATAAAGTATGAAAATAAATAACGTTTCAATTTTCAAGTATTGTACGACTAGTTCAGTTTTCTCATCATAAATTATTAAATTATTATTACGTTCTACAGTTTCTCATTCATAACTTTAAGCAAATTTTGTTTTTATTCCAACTTACCTACACAATGAATTTAATTAAGAATTTAAAAATCACGAGGCAGAACTCTGACACCGAAGGAAAGTTATCTTTAAATTCATCAGACTACTGCAAGGCTTCTAAAATTCGATGCAGATCTTGCGAGGCATCACCTACATATATCATTACAATACGATCCGAGACACTGAATTAGCGCAATTAATTCCTTAACGACTTGGCTTCCCTGCGCGTATGTAGTAGCAATTATAGTTTCAAATTAATTTGACGCAATAACTTGTACGTCTAGTGACACTCGATTCGCTTTCGTAACAACAGAATTCTAATAATGGTTCGTTAAACATGCGAGATGTCTATCATTATGTGTCCCTTGCGAGCAAATTGCAATTGTAGCCTTATATGCAATGAAATAATTTCTGCAATTATTTTAAACGTCGCTAACAACATACGTTTTATTTGGCCTTAGGTTTTAATTATGTCAGAACAATTTTCTTGGTACCCAGTTTATTAAACTCGCTTGTTGCAAGTTAAATTTCTAAATTGCAAATGAATAATAAAACGTAAAATGTAAATTTTTAATAATTTCAAAAAATAACGAGACAAATATGAAATATGAAATAAGACAAATATGAAATAGATTCTATTAGAATTTTAACTTTTAATATATATATTTTAAAAATTTTATTATAATTTATTTTTATAATTTTTACAAAAAGAGGAGTATTTAAAATAGTATTTGTTATTTTTATCAGCAAGCGAATAAATGCAAAAAATGTAAAATCTGGTTAAAGCTTCGCTTCGGTTAAAGCTTGGCTTCGGTAAAATGGTCTTTACTCTTTACGATGGCGGATCAATTATGGATTACAGGATTGCATAGGTGTGTCAGTTTCTAGAATTTAAACGAAGACAATCGGATTATATCTTAAACTCGTTAGACTGGCCAATCACGATATTTCCGAATCGAGACTACGTTTAATCCAATAAATTAATATTTATGAAATTTTATGAAACCTTTAAATATATGTTTTCTAATTTACGATCGCTATTTGTAATGATTAATGGTTTCCGATAATATTTTTGCTGATACTGTTTCGTGCTGAACAAATAAATCCATAATTATATTTGTAAAACATCCTACTGTGAAAACTCGTCGGATCAAACAACAGTGCATCTCACATCGTGCTTGATTTAAATTTGCAAATTTAAATTTCCTCTTGTAGAATTTATTTATAAATTGTCAGCATCGGTCAAGTAATTAGATTGAAACAACTAGCATTTCGTTCAACTATTCAGTAAGCTCGTTGAGAAATTATTTATACAGAAAACATAGAGAACTAGTTTAATTAAATTGTGAAAAAACAGTTTGTATCGTATTTTACTTGAGACAATAGCAATCAATAGGAGCTTTCATATGTCATTTGCTATCGCGAAAAAGGATAAAAAATATTACAAATAATTCGCAAAAAAGACGATAATACTTAATTTAATGTTAGTTCTATATTTCCCAAATAAAGTCCGTTTCATTATCTTTATAAAAAAATTTCAAAGATTCGTTGTTGAAAAATTGTTATCAAACTGCAAGCGCAATTCGTGAAATATTACTGGTTTGCGCTGATAATTCCACCTCCGAAAAAGTCAGGAAAAATAACGTGACTGGAAAAATCATTTTGCGAACTTTATCGAATAATTATTCGCTTATTTTTGCAGTGCGTGCTCTTCGGCACCTTCATGATTTGGTTCGCCAGCATAACTATCAATTTGGGACCTACGTTTCTTAGCGGGGCTTTAGCGGCGAACACGGAGAGCGGTCACAACACGCCCAGCTGCCCATTAATACACGGTCCTTTTCGTCACTATATACTCAATGCCCTTTGGATTGTCATCAACATTATTTGCGTAGCGCTCACGCTCTTTCACTTGAGAAAGTTGCACAGAGATCTGACGAAAGCTAACGTCGAAGCGGTAAGCGGAAAAATCGAGCCAACGTCTATCAAATGTACATATATAAAATTACATATAGATAATTAAAAAAAAAAAGAGTTCCTACTTCTAAAACTTACAAAATATTACAAAATGTAACAAATTAAAAAATATTACAAAAATGTAATTAATATATATTTCAATTTAGAATTGACATTTTGGATAACAGCGTTTTTGCATTTTTACAAGAAAAAAGTTTTTACAGATTTTATACATTTTGATAAAAAAATATCACTTAATTTTACTTAAATTTATATAACATTGTATTTATTTCCAGGTACGAGTAGCTGGCCTCGTTACAACGCTCGTTAATGTGACGGGGGGGCATCAAGGTGCAACGAATGCGCTTGCAACCGAAGACGGTGACACGAGAAACGGTACGACGCCAAAAGTAAGTCACGTCAATGATTTTCAACACAAAGAGCGTATTTCTTTTCTATATACATATATTAATGAATAAATATGTACAAATCCCCTCATTTTGATTGATAATTTAAATAATAGTTCAATGTTTTCTAAAAAGCAAGTTTTAAATATTACTAACAACAATATTGACGGTAGGTATTAGTTTTTCTTTATACATATGTACATTTTTATACACCTACAAATGGGACATAAATGCGAAGCAGATGGAAATAAAAAAAAGAAAACGCGAGTGCCGTGTAAAAAGATATAAAATTACCCAGAAACAACATTTCAGAGAACGGGTGCCATCGAGGAACACCGGAAAATGAGGAATTACCTCAGGAGAATGGAACGCGAGGGTGTGCAGAGGGTGAAAATGTTCCTGGTTATAACAGCGGCGTACGTCTTGTTCTGGGGACCATTGTTTTTCGTTACCCTGGTGCATCATCCCGTTATAGGAAACCCTACTGGTTACGAGGTAATTAGAACGTATAGAGTGTTGCGAGAAGATAATGGCAAGTTTGTATCTGCGTTCGCGTTAATGTTACTTCCCGCGAAATTTAGACGCTATCGATATTTATGTCCCCATAAATATCTTCCGGTCATTACTTATATCACTTGTAATGTAATGGCGGATTTGTGCGCATTTGCGATATTAGTGAGAATATTAATAGCTTGATATACAAATGTTTCCCGCGCCTTCGAATTTCGTCCCGTTAACAATGGCAATTATATGTCGTGTTATTTATTCAACTGTGAATGAGCTCCCTTATATTAATTTCAAAAGATGTATTAGCCAAAAATAATCGGTGGCATATCAGCAGCTTATATAAATAAGCATTACAAATACAAATAAATATACAGTATCGTCACACAAATAGCATGCAAATGTCGAAGTTAATCGTCTGAAGATATAAATGACTGGAGATACAAATTTCACCCTTTTTCTTAATCATTATAATTGAACGTTATATATAATTCCTTAATCCTTAAGTGCGCAGTTTTGCATATATGCAAAGCGACTTTTCTCCGTGTACTCTCTATGAAATTCGAACTAAAAACGCGCGACTTTGCACATCTACTTTTAAGGGTTCAAATTAGTAAAGAAGAATTTTTTTAATGTTTTATTAAAATTCTTTAAAACAGTCGTTATTTATTTTAAAAAGTTTTAAAATAGAATGCTACGAAAAATTTTGCATTTCAGGGTTAATAAATTCTAATGACGCGATGTCCAAAATACGTGTGCGAGATATAATAAAATTTGTCAAGTTTTAGTTCGACTTGTGATAACAATACAGAGAGTTCTGAGATAGGAAAAGGATGCGAAAATTTCGCGTGAAAACATGAAATCGTAACTTGCTCGACCGTGCCAATACAAGAGTTGTATTGCTCGAGCGAATTCACAGCTATACCGAGCAGAGTTTCTCCGAAGAATCTTTCCACGAGAATATAAATTTTCCAAGAGAGGAGAGTCTTCGCCAAAAAACTCGTCGAGAGACTCGAAGACATCGCGCAGCGGTTTTGCTGATGTAGCATCGTAACAGATGCACGAAATTACCGCATTTTATCTCCTCGATGCGCAATAAACTTCCGGTATTTTGACAAAACGTAGATGAACCGCGAAAATAGTGAAAAGCGTAATTTAAAAGAGGCTAAATCTTCTCGTTTTCCATTTTAATATGTATAAACATGTTTTTTGCCTAAACATGTATAAACTTCAATATTTTTCAATGTAGAAATTTTATAACATGCCTCATAAAGAGAGAGATTCTTTTTAAATATAATTCTCCATTAATTTAAATAAAATCAGATTCATACGAATAATTAAACTATAACATTTATTTTTAGCATTTTTTTTTCATTGTTCTCATGCGACAAACTAATCATATTAACTATAATTTTAATTTCTTCATGCTTTAAAAGAAGATAGTGCAGCTTCTCTACGTGGTTTCGCGTTCTCCTTTCTATTTCATAAACACGCTACCGCGCAATTTTGGTTTAGCTTATAGATTTATGTTTGCAGCAGCACGATGCAAACTGTGCATCGCATCTAAATCACTGGATTCCGCGGTTTTGTTGTACCAGGTGACCCTACACATCGCGTACGTGCACGCCTTCGTAAACCCGGCCCTGTTCCTCGCCCTGCACCGGGGACTGCGGCAGGGTATGACGGACGTGTGCTGCGGCTGCTGCGAAAGCATAGCCCGGTGGATCCTCGGACCCGCCGCGGCCGGTCCGATGCAGAACGTTCAGCTACCCCGATACGAACCGCCGATGAATCTCCCCTCGCCGCCGGATCCACCCCTGGCGGCGCCGACCGCGGGATGCAATCTTACTGATGTGGCGCTCTTAAAACCACCCCTGCCGCCAACTGCCAAACACTTATTGGTGGTAGGACACTCGTCTGAGTAATCACCGAAAGTTATCGCGGAATTCGTATTTAATCGCTTAAAGATTGATCTTTAACGACGCCCACATCCCTCAATCACTCAAAGATCACTTATTATTAGACTAATTTTCCTCGATGTTTCTCCTGTCGAGAAATTTTTGTATGATTATTATATTAATTATATATAAATCTTTTATCCAAGCTTACGATACAAATACCAAATTATCAGTAAAATTACAGGACGATTCCATCGTGATACCACCCGATCCTTGGAGTCTGACCTCAAGACCGAAGAGCACCTCTAGCCTGTACGGGGAGGAACTATCCAGGAGACCGAGCCTCCTGCTACCACCACCGGCGGAACTGAACGATCTGCAAATGAGTCCGACGAGTAGCGACTTCCCCAGCGAATAAACGACCTTAATCAATCATCGAACCAAAAAGCACAACGTTAATCGATTACAATGTAAAAATAATTGCAAAAACGATAAAAACAGACTTTCAGGAAAAATCCTTCCTATCCTCCTAAACCTCTCCTGGAGCATTGTACTCCAATCAGTTTACATATTGTTGATAAAAAGCTGAAATCAAATGAATCACGGGCTACAAATACTTCGTTACTTAAACATTTTTTAAATGAACGTTAATATATCAGCGAATATCACAACTATCTCCAATTGCGTTTGAAAATATCCATAAAACTTTACGTTCATGCAGTTTTTAATATCAATATTAATCTAGATAAAATTGAAGTTATACCATCGTAAATTTTTCTTACGGACATTTAATACAATATCAAGGAACAAGAATACGTCAAAATGTTGATAAAATTTGTATAATTGATTAATCATACAAATAATGCAGCTTGAGTTTTGTTAGAAAATAAAGTCATTAAAGAATTAGTATGCACTTTACTTTTACAATATAATAGACTTAAAAAAAATTGACAGACTGACTTTTTTCATAAAACTCACATTTATTTATATGTCAATTTGCACTATTGTCACGTCCAAAATCGTTAGTTGAAATAATGTAAAGATCATTGCTTTCTTATCCGAAAAACGGTATTATCTTGCCTTAGAACGTACATGCATATCTTATATCTTATTTGTTACAAAATTTATGATTAGAATTTTGTCCGACCACTTTTACAATTTTCATCATAAAGCAGAAGTACTTCATCAAGAAATCTCAAAAATATTCACAAAATTTAGTCACACTTCTAAGCAGTAGTGTAGTAAATTGACAATTAAACTGATAATTAAATACTTAATAATAACATTAATTTATTTTAACTATGATTTGCATGCGATCAGCAATCCAATTAAAATTTCACGTTAATTTAATATTCTGAATAATATATGCGCATAAAGTATGTTTACTTATCATTGCAAGCTATGTATTTTAAAGTCCGGATATCATTCGATATCATACAAGTTGAAATTTAATTTCCTTTTCTTTTTGATAAGTTGGACGTTGTAGCTAAAAAATAAAACGCGACAAATCGAAGAGAAAAGAAATGTAATCCACCGGGCATCATCTGAATGTATCTGTGATTGCTTATAAACGTCCTAGTCTCTTCGTCGGTGTGCTGTCATGGTAATAGATTCTTATCGTTAGAGAAATATAAAGTATATACAATGTGTATATATACAGAGCGATATATACCTTAGAGATATAAAATAATATTAATTCGTGATCTGCTTTTTCAGCTATACACAGAACAGAACTGAAAACGAAACGAATATCTCTGGCGAGTCGGGGAAGTACAATACGTGGTAATGGTAGAAAGTATAATTAACTGGAAAAGATTTATAATTTCTTCATTTAGCCAAGTTAGAGGTGCACTTATTAAGTGTATATAACGATCGAATGTGCAGTCCTGCCGCATTTCAGTCCTTCGTAAAGTGGCACTACTACTGAGCTTCTTCATCTGGGGACTCAATCTTCTCGAAACGAGATACTATATATACTAAATTACATATATATTTTCTACGCGACATTTTAGAGATTGCACCCGTTGCAATCGCACAATGCATCAATAAGCCCCTGTTCGTTTTCACTGCACTTCTGAACTAGTGCAATAAATTAGAATGAAAGAAAATATATTTGTTTTATTCTAACTTATTGCACTAATTCAGAAGTGCAGCGAAAACCAACAGGCCTAAGTCTCGCCGATCTAATTGTGCGTTACACCAAAACTTTTGTTTTATGCAAATGAGAACGATTAACGAGAGTAAGGAAGCAGAGAAATCAGTCGTTTGTTCTACAAATGGAGAACCGAGAATAATTACAGTAAATGTAGATGTAAATGTAGATATGAACAATCATCCCCGTTCCGTTGAAATTTTTTGCTAGTTGTACGCTTGGTATATTAATAACTTTCCATAATTGTTCTTAATATATTTACCTCCAATATTTATTTTCAAATTTATAAATTTAATGTTGTATTTAAAGCAAAACAGCGAACCAAAAGCGATATATCCCTATATATTTCAAATATTTGCTCATCACATTTCTATAATAAAGAAGAACTTGAACGGTTTCGAAGTCTTACTCCCGAAAAATTATAATATTGAAGTGATTAACATGATATTAGAAAACATTAAAAAATGGTCGACCCTGAACATTGAAACAAGAAAAATCGACAAAACAAGAAAACTCATAATATTAAGAACAATCAAAACTCAGTTAATCATACTTAAAATTGACAAATTAATGTCACGTGATCTTTTAAAGCACACAGACATAATACTTCACACGAATTAAAGATATAATTCCTAATTACAAGAATAACTAAAAGCAGTGATTTCTACTAATTTTATGTAAAAAAAATTGTAAAAATTATTCATATCAGGCTTGCGTCGTAGGTACTATATCGTATAGTTCGCAGATCATAATTGTAATAAATTATCCTCTAAAAATCTAACTAATAAGCATATTTCAATCTTAAGAAAGACAATTTGAATTTGTGGACGTGGAATCTAATAAAGAATACCTTCTTAACATGTTTATATTATTTATAAGTCTGGTTAAAAATAACACAGATCGGAATTATTAAAATTTCTTCCAAAATTATGAAAGATATGCACTATTGGCATAATTAAACATATATTAAAGTATCTTAAAAGTGTTAGTATAGAAATTGTTTCTTATTGTATAGCGAAAAGCATATCAATGTAGAGACGCGTCATGTGTTTGAAAATGAATATACGGCGTAACATTATGTGGCGAGTCGATATTTATCAAAATTATGTAAAATTAATATCCTTACTCAATCCCTTCTTTCTTTATTCACCAGAGATGTGTTAAAAGCAGCGCGCGAAGGACGTTGCTTAGGTACAAGTCAATTAACTGTGACTACCACAAAATATTTTCTTCTTAGGTACGTCGCGTGTGTAATAAATGTTTAATGTAAATTAATGTAAATTATATGTGTAAGAAAGTGGCAGAGCAAGTCCGAAATTTTTTATTGTAATTTTATAAACGCAACATCGAGACGTGATCGATTAATGGCAATTGTAAGAAAAAAAAATATTTAGAGATGTATTAAAGTATACGAGATGCGTTTGAATAGAAAGTCTCGCAACCTCGATTATATGTTTAATATATTGAACCGTACATTTCTTGCAATAATATTATTTTAATTCATCTTTACAATTATTTACATCGGGATTATTGTTTCAATAAATCCCGAATATTTGGGATCTGCTTGAAATTTTTATATATTTTGAAATACATTTAGTGTTCACCTGTAAAATACATAGGCCCAAAATTTTATAATTTATCGTCTTAGGTCTTTACCATTTAACAGCAAATATCTCTTGGAATTGCTATTAAAATCGATTTTTTTTAGAGCGTTCTTGAAAGCCAAACATTTAAGCGAATTATTCTAAATAATCTCATCAGGGCAAAGTATTATTATTAAGAACATTTCTAAGAGACCGGTGCCTGAAAAACCGAAATATCGCTGCGAATCGACAGCAGAGTAGCAGAGTATGCGAGATGATATCGTAAACTATATGAATTATACGAGCATAAATTTTATCCTTTCCAGAAAGAGAGAGCCTGCATTATATTTAACTGTATATAAAACCCTGCTCACATATTTAAAATAAAAGTATGTGTAATATATAAATTATATGTTCTTCTTTTTATTTAATTAATACAATATTGCGTATTTCAAATATGGCGAAATAAATAGCAATATATTTTTTAAACTGATCTTACACATTTGTATATTTAATGATTTTAGAAAATATTAAGATTTCTCTTTAAAGAAATGAATTTTGAACAATAATGATAAAATATTAAAGAAAATTTTTTTTTATATTTATTAGATTAGAAATATCAAAGATATGATTAAAGTAAACCTTCCATCGCTTTTCCAAGTTACACGAGCTATTTCGTTCTCGCGGTTAAAATTTGCAAAGCGAAAGAAGCAAACAAAATAAGATAAATAATAAGAAAAAATTTAAACAAGGATGTGGATTCTAACAATTTGTTCATACTGAACAAGACTTATTTGGTAACGAAGCATATTAGAACAGGTCTAGAAGAACATTATCATTCATTTTCATATCATTTGAGCTTATCATATGCGTCGAATGGCGGTTCTAATGAAGAAATCCTATCGGATTGCTGGTCAGAGAAACTAGCGGCAACCCACAATTTGGCAACTAATTGTAGATATCAACGGCTAAGTTATATGTATGTAATGTAAACTGCTATACCGAATCGTCTATTTCCTTCAGGAAATATAAGACCCGTCAGAAAGCATACAGAGAAATCAGAGGCTCTTTGAATATTCGAAGATTCCTAACGTAAAGTTAGGAAAATATTTATCTGTCTCACGTTGTCACTTACCTGTTCGAAGCCACCTAATATCTCCGTCGTGTCCATCGCAGAATTCACGGCAATTGACCTTAGCTTCTGGCCTGTCAAAGCGGCAAGTAAACGAACCACACTGCTTTTCCCGCACCCCGAAGCACCAACCTATAAATTACATTTGATCGCATTATAATTAATTTAGTCAAAGATGGAAGTTTAACAAAAAGCATCTTACAAAATATAAATAAACGTACAAGAATAGACATCCAATTCATTTTAACACACTGCATGAGACTCCTCAATGTCTTTTTCTGTTCTCTCAGCACTAACAAGTTAAAGTCCTGTGGTTCACTGCAATTTTTTCGGCTTAACGTCACGTCGCCGATGAAAAGTTCGTCTACCGTGATGTACATAGGTAGTTGATTGGGTGGGAGAAGATAACTCTCTAAGAATATATTTTTATATACCTGATAAACCTGTAAGACAAATCCAAAATAAGAAAAAACGATATATAATAAAAAATATTATAACTCAAAATATTTTAATAAGCATAAAAGCAACTTCTTGCAGTACAATTCTGAATTTTTCGATATTTTTATTAGATATTTTGATAAACATAACTTTATAATGACTCACCTTTTGTCGATCTTCATTAGTCCTCATTCTGTTAACATAAATGAGCTCCACGCTGTCACCTGGATTATACTCTAAATTACTACTGCGAAATTCGTTAGAAGCGGCTTCGATAATCGTTTCACACCATCGAGTAAGATCTCGTAGATTCATTTCCCATGGGGACCCGGCATGTCCCCATACGATGCCAGCTTCCAACGCTAATTCGCTATTGAATTGCACCATGGCATTGATCAATTCCACAGGAAGTTGTGGAAATTGCACACCAAGTATAAACATCAAGTCGTCTTGCATTAATGCATCTATGGATACCTGCAAGAATGATAAATTTGGATTACAGTTTAAGTTACCTATTGTACTTTCATAGCACACATTATATCACGCTATATAAATGTATATCCATAATATATAAATACCTGAGTAAATCTATTTAAAAAGGATCTCGGTAAGCCTCGTCTAGCTCCACCTTGCCGCAAGGGATTTTGACAACCGAACAATCTTGTACCAGGTTTGACTGAAAATGTCTTCCCTAGTTCGGGGATGTATATCTCTCCCCTGTGATCGAAGCATGCATTAAGGCCTTCTAGGACCGATTGCGATGCCAGGTTTAACTCATCAAGCAGAATCCAATATCCGGCACGCAAAGCTCGCAAAAATGGACCATCCCGCCATGCGAATTCACCGCCTTTCCCGTTTTCTACGGGAAGATCGGCGCCAAACAAGTCGGATACGTCCTGCAGACACAATAGAGATGTCATTTATTTTAATTTTTTATGAAATAAGCTATAGGTACTTTAAGAATATGATGAAAATAAACTGCGCCATTTTACGGTACCGTTTGGTCGCTTAAATTAATTCTGAGCAAAGTACGCCCTGCGGCTTTCGCGAGTGCGGAAACCAGACTAGTTTTTCCTACACCTGGACTTCCTTCCAGAAGAATCGGCTTATTTAATTGTAATGCTCTTAGCAATTTCAACGTATTCAGTTTCGTAATGGGAGTTGTGAATGTAAATGCATGAGTTTCACAAGAGATATGCGGGCCTTTTTTAACATAAAATGGTGGCACCCCGAATACGTCTGAAGTATCTATAACGTCGTTTTTGTTTATCACTGAAGAAGTTTCCACATCAAGTTCCAATTTTATTGTATCTTCGACTTCCGACTTAATAAATTGAAAAGCAGTCTCTGTAAAATTTTTCAATTTACTGGCACTGAAAATAAATAAAAATCGATTACTAAGCATTAAATTCTTCATTGCATCAAAATAAATGAGCATTTTTATTGAAGCTAATTCAATTGAGAAAATTTAATTAAATATAGATCAGGTTTAAAATTAAGACGGTTGAACAATTTTTACATGCAAAATTAAAATATCGGAATACAATAAGAAATACAATAATATTATGTGCTAATAACACTTACCTCTCCGAACCCGTGGTACCAGATCCAAGACTATCAATATACGTGAGACAAGCGCCGTGATAATATGCCTCTCCGACTGTCAAGGTGCCGGCAGTAGATACATTTATAAAATCGATCCAGGTGAGTACATCTCGTATACTCGCAGTAAGCTTCTTGCCTACTTCGGTAGTTTGTAACCATTCAGTGAATCTCAATATCGCAGTGGCGACGGACTCTCTCGTTGTTTGCGAATCGATGCGAAGATTATGTGTTATTATATCGCGTAGATCGCTCCTGGCCATACATCCCTCGCACCACACTTCAGTGAAGCGATTTCGCAAGGCCGGCGAAAGCTCCTTCTTGCCGTAATCACCGCCGGGATTCATCGTGCCGACGAACACAAATTTCTCGTCCGCCACAATCACAGTGTTCTCTTCACCGTGCGAAGACTCTATTCCTTTTTCAGCCAGTAGAAGACTACGCTCCGGCTCTGTACAGAAAGATTTATTATAGAAACATATAAAGATCATAACACAAGTAAGCTTCACTATGGATAAAATCCTGTAATTTTCTTTTTATAACAATTATATATACACGGAGACGATGTGCACGATTGATTTCCTCCGATAGAACACGATTTGTTTTATGCGTCTCATGCTTACCTAAAAGCGAGTTTAATCGCTCCAAAACGCTATCGTCGGCCAATGAAATTTCGTCAGCCAAAAACAGGTCGCCGTTACGCATGGCATTTATCAACGGTCCATCCACCCACTCGAAGAGCCTCTGATCATCCTTGGCATGCTCACGAACAGGTCGCAGATTTCCCAGAAAATCGGACGATTCGGTATGCATATGGCAATTCACACCGCGCATAGCTTGGCCATTGATGGCTGCGATCAACTGGCAGACTGTGGTTTTGCCTCCGCCGGTTTCTCCAACCAGCAACACCGGTTCCTTGAACTGACAGGATTTCTTTACCAGAACCGCCATTCGACGCATGTGATAAGTCCATATGATATGGTCAAAGCCAGAGATACTGTTCTTCAGGATCTCTTCCAATATATGCCTCGTTACTGGCGAAGTCTTATCGTTCAGTGTGAACAAGCTGTCAGGGTCCACATCCCTCTTCAAGTGTTTTCGTATCACTTGTCTTATTTCGTCCGCTTCTTCCGCTTTACGGACCTTAGCCGCGAGAACGAGGTAGCCTTCGTCCGCCAGATGTTGACTCCAATCATACAGTTTCTCGCCTACGTCGGGCGCTAATCTGTACCTCTCACCCCAACGAAATAGATCTCGCAGAGTTATAAATCCCTTTTTACCAGCAAAAGCCGCCGTACTTTTACGCCTTATTTGGAGATCCGTCATTACGTTGATTATTTGTTTGCAGTACGACTCTGGCATACTGCATCTCTGATTGAGTATTATCTGCAACTCGTCCGGCGGTATTTCGTCAAAGTGCAATTCTACAAATCGGTTCCTGAACGCTCGTGACAAAACTTTTCGGCCGCCGTAGAGCCCAGGGGGATTTTGCGTCGCAAACAGCATAAATTGATCGTGCGCTTTTACTACCTGTTGCGTCTCAGGTATGAATAATTCCCTGTTATCGTCGAGGACGCGATTCAAGGCTTCCAGAACGTCGCTCGGGGCTAAATTTAACTCGTCCAAAATAATCCAGTATCCTTTACGCATCGCGTCAACTAGGACACCTTCCTTGAACACCAGCTTTCCGGTCTCGTCCGCGATGTAACTTCCAACGTATTCCTGCAAATCTGTGTGCTCGTGATTGTTTATACGGACGCAGACGTGTCCCGTGGTCTTCGCTAGATAGGTAATCAAACTGGTCTTGCCGACTGACGTGTCGCCTTGTAGCAAAACTGGAATTTTTCCGATCGACACGACTCGTACCAAGTCTTTCAAATTTCTCCTGACGGAATCAGTCAATATATAGTTGCTAGGTGTTTCGGGCGTTAAGCTTCCTTGCAGGACCCAATATCCTTCGATGTACATATATTCTTCTCCTGGACTGCATCTCGGTTTCGGTATAGGAGTGCCAAGAATTGCTTTGACGCTCTTGTTATCGAGGATAGCTTTCACGATCATTCTCTGTACAATCGGATACGAGTTGTAATCCAGCTGCGTCAGGAAACTCAAAGAGAAGGCTTCGTACAGGGATCTCAGGACATTGCCGCAGGGATTCGACGCGGAAATGTACAATGCGCGACACAACGTTCTCAAACTGTAATGCGGTTTATGCGCCGTGCCGTCGAACAACGTGGTCATAGTTTCCTTTCTCACGTTCAGGTAGAACTTCACGATCGATTTGTGCTTCTCTAGCGGCAGATTTAATTCTGCCAGATAAGAGCTCACGAGCAACTGAAGATCCGATCGCTCGGTCAGCTCATCGATGTAGAACTCGGTGAATCTGTTCCTCAAACCGACCGGTAAATCTCTCTTGCCGACATCTGTGGCCGGATTCATGCAGGCGAACACCGTAAAGTCAGAATGTCTTGTCACGGATTCTCCATCACCGCGCTCCAATAACGGCAGAGACTCCGAAGAGCCTTCCAACAAACCGGAAAGACATTCCAGTGTCTCCGCGTTCGCCAGATTGATCTCATCCAAAAGAACCCAATAACCGTTTCGCAAAGCCCTGACCAGACTCCCCTCTATAAAGGAGAATGCCAGCGCATATTGACTCCTCACCTGAGTTCCCAGCTTGTCCAGTTTCTCCAGTAATTTTTCCCACTTTCTCAGTAGATTTATATCAGTCTGGATATCCTGATCGGATTTATCTCGAGAATTTTTGTCTTGTTTGGAACGTTTCAAAGCGTCTTTCTTGAACGCATTGTCATCAAGGTCCCCGCATTTATCTTTCAATCTCTTCACAGCAGCGCGCGTACTGTGACTCATCAAAGCAACAAGATTCTTCCACTTCTGCTGCTTGTGACACAGAGCAATGTGTTCAAGAAACTTCCTGTTTGACTCGATGACGAAGTAAGAGCGAAATAGGATCTCAAACTCCTCTCGGATGGGCGAGATCAGGAACTTCAGATCGACCGGTTTGTAGCCACCTAGTAAATCCGCACTCTCGCTCTGCTGATTCATATTTATGATTGTCAATCTGTGGCCGGTACTCTTCGCGAGGTATTGTATCGAACTCGTTTTTCCGGTACCAGTCTCGCCGACCAGCAGCACGGGCTCTTTTTGTATGACGCAACTAGCTATGCGCTCCAACAAACACGCAGAAGGTCTTGTAAAGGAGAAATTGATCTTTTCTACATCTATTCTCGCGTATTGCGCTATTTTACGAGTTAACTTCGCCCTGCCCGCTATCAGAAACTTGGAAAGTAGGTCTATATCCGGTTTGCGAAACATGTTGCAAAAGTTCTCCGGCTTCGTCATTTCAATGCCAAGTTTAGGAGCTACCGCCATCGCCAAATTTAATCGTTGCTCTAAAAAGATAATATAATTAATTATATTAAATTAATTATGTAAAAAGGTAATATAATTAATTATATAATATTTAATTGAGAACACTTTTAAATATTATTTAAAAAAAAGTGGAAGACAAAAATGTATAAATATTTATAAAATGTATAAATTGATAAGTAAGAAAGATCTAATAAACATATATTTAAACAGAAAAATTGGAAAGAAACTATTACCTTGATTAGGCACCGAACAGCAAAAGACGTCTAGAGCATTCTTAAATATTGCCAATTTAGAATCTGACGATTTAACATCGTAATCGATGACAGCTCTGGAACACCATTTTATTAAATCTCGCGTCGACGTTTGTCGTCCAATCTTCAGTGATAGTATAGCATCACTTGCGTTACTTTCACCGTCGTGATCTCCTGCGGAGAACAACAAGAATACATCTACTATTTTAGTAGCAATAGTGCTCAATACTGGAAACAGTGTTTGGACCACAGTCACTAATTCGTCCTTGGACAGAGGTTCCACGTTTAGGCACAGCCAATGCTTTTGCAACAAACTTGATGCTCCTGTGACATGTTTTTGAATGCCCGTTGTGGACATCATCAATCGCTGAGTAACGAATAACTGGAAACCGCTGTTGGTATAAATGGTATCGCGATAGCCGGGTACGCTGAGTATTCCAGTTTCCACCAGATTGCCCAAAACGCTGGCTACATCAAGGGCAGCGCTATCCACGTCCTCTAAGAGTAGCCATTTGCCAGCGACAACCGCCTGTGTGAGGACACCCGGTTGCCAAACAAATTCGCCAGGCACGTCGGTACACCTGTACATTCCCAGCAGCATCTTCGAGTCGGTCTGATCGCCCAACTGCACTTTAACGAAGTTCGACGTATCGTGTCCAGTGACTCTGGCTAAATACTCCACCAGAGCCGTCTTACCGCAACCAACTGGTCCTTGCAGGCAGATACATTTCCTGGAGCCGACGGCTATGGCCAGACTTTGCAGATTTTTCTTCGTGGAAGAAACCGCGACTAAATTGTGGGCGCTTTGATTCCGGCCGAGAGTGGGCAATAAAATGCCACCAACAGATACGATAGATGGGATATTTTTAACTGTGTCTTCCGTTGACTCAAAGCTGCCACAGGCAATGCTAGTATCTATGCCTTTGTCTTCATGGTCAATTAAAAATTTCAATTTAAATTTTTCAAAATTTGGAATGATTGTTTGTGCCCACAACAGTTTTGTTGATTCAGACATGTTCAAAACTATAGCTATACATTTTAAGGCGATCCTAAAATCAAATTAGCAAATTTTTACTTTCAAACAATTATAGATATATTTAATTAATTAATATCATTCTGGGATATATTGCATATATTTTTGGAAGAAAGATTTTATTAAGTTTCTTGCAATGTACTTACCATTTCACCCTGTCATCTGCATTTGTTAAATAGTTGTAAAATCTAGACCAATCCCATTTTTGCTTAAAATGGCTAGTAGCAGACTGCAAGATGTTGTGATATGCG
This sequence comes from Temnothorax nylanderi, assembly GCF_030848795.1. Lineage (NCBI taxonomy): Eukaryota > Metazoa > Arthropoda > Insecta > Hymenoptera > Formicidae > Temnothorax > Temnothorax nylanderi. The sequence goes on from NW_027249072.1 coordinate 2,564,222, forward strand.
ATAACAATGTCATAGTCAGATACTTCTGAGATACATGAAAATTTTCTTCTGTTTTGTTTCTTTGGAGGTGTAACTGTATCAAGAGAGTTGTCGAGAAGTTCGAATGGAGCTCGGTTAATATCAAAGTAACGTAAGACAAACCTGAAATAAGAAAATATATAAATTTCTTCGTAATAAACAGAGAACATTAATATTCAACATTTAACTTTTAAATTAGAGAACAAATAACTAATATTTAGTTACAAGAATTTAATTTTAATTTAATACTTTGTACTATTTAATGTTTAGTGTAAATCTATCCCACTTGCATATCACTCAAAGAAATTCATAAATTGAAATTTTTTGCTCATTAATCTTGCATACATTAAACATCGTAGGATTTTATAAAATAAACTTATTACTGCAAAAAGTAAAAAGTTTATAACAAATACATACACTAGTAAATCTTGATTAATATTAACCAGCTTTCCTAATATAACACAGTTTAATTTATGAACAACATCCTTGTCCATTAATGCTGACGATTGTACGTCATCTGCAGGTATCGCTACAGAAACAAGCGCTGGTAACAATTCTGGAAAACAGTCAGCAACATCTTTTGTGCACTCTGGTTGCATCAAAAATTCACTTAATATTTCCAAAATTTTGTCAGGTTCAAGTTTATTACATTCCTGTAAAGAAATAAATAGAAAATTAAATTTATATTTATTTTAGACGTACACAAGTTCGGGTTAAAACTAAGAACTATTAATAAATAATAATTAGGAAGAAATCTGCAGAAATTTACAATAAATATAAAGCAATATTAAAAATAACGATACTTACTTCTACAAAAGATGAAAATCTCTGCTTATATCTCTGATTTCGTTCACAGAAAACTGATAAATTCTTAGTTAACATCTTGATTATTCCGGAAAGTTAAATTAATTATTTGAAAAAACAGTGAACATTGTTGGCACAGAATGCCCCGGAGAAAGTTTCTTTTGGACGAGTGCTTTCAATTCTAAAGTTATAAAAGTACAATCACAACTCGGCTTCGTAACACTGAAGAAAGAGATTAAAACAGGTTACGACCACGACGTGAGAAACACGTGGTCCTGCGTGATCCCTCTCTGTGAGCTTCCAGTCTCCCGAAGGCGGCAGCGGCAGCCGGCAGAAGGTTTTGTTCAGTTGAACTTCTCTTCTTGTACGTTTCATCTTATCTCTTTCTTTTTCATTGTGTAGCCATATATCTATTTCATTTTAAGTGCAGATAGTACACAATAGTGTAGTTGCGAGGAATAAATCTATAGAGAGAGAAGCCTGAACGCCCTGAACGTCTACTGGCGCCTCTTCTTACATACACATTGAACTAGCCACGGATATTTCCGACTTCTCTCTGCTGAGATATTCGCGCATCGATTGTTGAATGTTCGAAAAAGCCAATTTTCTGTCTAAAAGCAAACATCAATTGCCATTTGACCGGGTCAAATTTTTTTTCGTTTTGTTTTTTTTTAAAACATCGCTGTAATATTTTTTTAACGTATTGCGATTACGCATATAAAATATAGATAAACATACACATTTGATAGTATATGTAAATTCGCAAAACTAATTATTGGTCATTTTTTAGAATTTGATTTTTCTATGAAAATTTTAGGAATTGTCTAAAGTTGTAATTTAATAGTTGATCAGTCTTAAAAAAAATTACACAGTTTACAATACATCCTCTTGGGCTTACATCAGTTTTTATTTTTAATTTTTATTTATTTTTATTTACTAATTTAGGCTATTTAATTTATGCAAAACATTTTTATTTTTACAAAATATATTTCTATTTCTCACACACATTCACATTTCCGCGCACGCATTCTTTATGAAACTATACATATAAAAATTTATATTTGCTTCTCTATTAATAAACTAATAATTACTATGTATATGTATAATAATAGTTGATAAATAATCAACATGTTATTCTTCATTAACGGTGTTAAATAATTTCAAATATTAAAAGTTTATTAATAAGAAAAGTTACACAATGTATGAAAGATATTAATTATATACAAAAGTATCTTTAAGTATCTCGAGAATTGTTTGTCAATAATCAAAGTCAAAAACTTAGTAGATCTGCATGTGTCTTGAACTCCTCTTGGATTCTTCTTTCGATTCCTGGCAATACTATGTTGTCTGCAGTTATGTTAAAACTAACATATATTGGTTTTCCAAGCTTCATGCTCAATCTCTTAGCCATGTTCATGGATGTGGCATCGGCTACAGAACCCATGATCTTAGTCGCAATAGGCTGTTTCTCAAAATTTGACGCAAGAGCAAAAGACAGATCTCCCATGCTGCGATTAGCGGAATCTCCAATCCACAGATACAAGCAATCTTCCATCTTTATTATCTGGCAATTAATATTAACATCGCTGACTTTGGCAGCAAAGTCATGAAATTTGAAACTGCATGGTAGTAACTCCATGTCGGATCTTTTCTCCGTCACATTTGCCATCCTTTATTTTGGTTCCCTTACCTATGGATTACATAATTTTAAAGTTAAATTATATATCAAAAATAACAAAAAAAAAATGAAAAAAGAAAAGATAAGTGAAATTTATCACAACACATGTTACATGTTGATATATTAATATACTAAAATTATATGAATACTTTGAAACAATAAGATATTCTAATTTTTTGTAAGTTTTAAGTTTATATATTCAAATATCTTCTTCAGTAATCAGTTTCTTTAAAAAGACAAAGTATTATATTTTATTTTGGTAAATAAGACTTAAATTCATAGCACAAAAAGAATATTCTGCTAGAGATATAAATTTTGACATAAACCAGACTATTAAAAAAACCTAAGAGTTAGGCAATCAGTAAAGATAAATAACCTGATTGATAACCTTGATTTTCAAGTAGTTGAAGTATACGAAGTTTGGCTGACTTCCAAGTTCAATAGCTGACAGTGCAATTTTTGTATTCCAGCATAAATATTATTTACGCCATCGTGACACACACTGTGCCTAAAAATTGCGTTCAGGAAACGTAACAATTCAGTAACCATTGCCTGTGATTGGCTTATTGAATTGTAAACCTACCAATCAGAGATCCAGTTTTCTAGAAGCCTATCACCACCTATCACTGAATTCTGTTGTTTTCTGAACGCATCCTCGAATCTGTATGTGCACTGTCTCTTTCTATAACCTATATTGCGTGCACGTGGCGGCGTCAAAACGTGTGGTGTTTTGATCGATTGATTGATCGAAATATGAAGACAAAAAAAGAAGACGCGGCATCCAGGGAGTCGGTCCTGAGAAGAGTTGTTAAGAGCAAACAGAAGATATCGAAGCCGAAAGCAGGCGCCAGCCTCGAGAAGGCCGTGAAAAATGTCAAGCAAGTTTTCAAGGTACCGACATAACCTCCAATAGAAAACGTATCCGTTGCTTTTTTTAATTCTATTTCTGTGCTATTTTGTATTTATCTAATTATTTTATCATATATTTGTACTAATTTCTATTGCTCTGCTATTATTGCTGTTATTTAACTTATTAACGAATTAGTAATTGTTATAATGATTGTTGCCCTTTTACGAATTGTGACACAATTGCTTGAATAAAATTCTTAACATAGATTTAAATTGCTAGGCTAGCAAGTGTTTATATTTAACAATGAATATTCTTTTTTTAGGAAAAGAGAGCGGAAGCTAAAGCCGCCAAGAAGAAGGAGGCGAGTTTAGCAAAACCCAAACCTGGACCTAAATCTAAACCTAAACAGTTCAAAGCGCGAAAATTGGGACCCAGAGGAATGGTCTATGTAGGGCACATACCTCATGGATTTTATGAGGAACAAATGAACGACTATTTCAAACAGTTTGGGAATGTAACGCGAGTACGAATAGCAAGATCTAAAAGAGTATGTATATGTCTAAATGAATTGTTAACTGTTTTATGACTGTATGTAATGAGCTTATTAAAAAAATATATATTTCCAGACCGGCAGTAGTCGTGGCTATGGCTATGTTGAATTCCTTCATCCAGATGTTGCTAGAATTGCAGCAGACACCATGAACAATTATCTCATGTGCGGCCGATTATTAAAAGGTATTTGCTTTATTTATAATTACATTAATATTCCTAGTTAATTGCCTTTCTTTTTATGAATGCCTTTTTTTAGCTACATATATACCACCTGAGAAGCAGCACCTTGGATTTTTCGCAGGCGTAAATTGGTCGAAAGATAAATATCCCAGACTGGTGAAAAGAAAAGAGGTAACACTGAGTAGAAATCGGACTCAAAGTGCTGAGAATCATGAGAGATACGTTAAGAGATCGCTCAGTAAACTTTCTACATTAGAAAGTAAACTGAAAGACAAGGGAATTAGCATGAAATTTCAACCCGTCGATGCACCGGAAACGTAACAAATATTTAAAGATATCTAGCTTTATTTTATTTTTAAGTACTTTATATAATTGATTACTTGCATTAAATAAACAATAGGAATTCATTTATATACGATACCATATTGTACAATATCTGGAACATTGTTAAAGTTCTAAACTGAATGATTTGCATTTATATAAATTATGTACAATTAAATCTAAATTAATTAATTAACGCACTCGAAGAATATATGTCACGATGCAGTGGTTGCTTCCTGCTGTACGGTAGCCGCGTTCCCTTTCGTTCGCTTCCATTTCATGCGCCTATTCTGAAACCACACTTTCACCTGTAAGAAATATGATTTTACCGATAAAAAGATACAAAAATTCTACATTCCATTTAATTGCTTATAATCTACCTGACGTTCCGTCAAATCCAATGCTACGGCAATTTCGTAGCGGCGCAAACGTGTCAAATAATTGCTATGAGCAAATTCGCATTCGAGATGTCGGACCTGTTGCTTCGTAAACGCGGTTCTCTCCTTCCGCGGCTTGTCGCTTGTCCTCTTTGTTGTTTCTGCAATCAACAGAACAAATAATAAATCATAGCAACGCACTTTATTCAGATTAGCAAAATCCTCAAATCTTAAATATATTCTATCGAAGAAATATGTTTACATCTTCAATTTTAATTAGCTACACTTTCTATATTCTCTTTAGTCTTATTTTCGTGCAAAGAATATATCAATGATTAAAAATCTATATAAATGTAGATAGATAATTTTAAATGCAATTTAAATGCAAGAAAATAGTTTTATATATATTATTCAGGACAGTAATAAGGAATTTATAATGACGTAATTCTTATGTTTCAAGCCATCGATATATATTCGCTTGAATTTTATTAGTATAGAAAGGATAGTAAAGTGTAATTAGAAAAAAAAAACGAGCTCATGTAGGCTCCAGAAAACACTCTCTTCAGATAGTGTTTTCTGATATGCGCCCTTAATTCCTCCCACCCTTCCCGTTTGCGTTAAGACCGTTAAGAGCATATCTCTTAATGATCCAGTTTCCTCCGGATGGTGACATAACGCGTTCATCATCCGGCTCGATCTTCTTGCCACGTGGTTTTCCGCGGTAAGATTTCGCGACTCGTCGGCGACTTTTTGTCGCCGCGGCCTCAGATGAAAATAACCACGCATGTATGTACGATGCACCGAAGCTTGTCGCTTGCGAAACCCGCTTTTGCTGGAAGCGCGCTTCTCTATACCGCGATGCGACACGTGGCCGTGTCGAGAGAGCGAAAGGCTCTCTCTCTCTCTCTCTCTCTCTCTCTCTCTCTCTCTCTCTCTCTCTCTCTCTCTCTCTCTCTCTCTCTCTCGCGCGCGCTCTGGCTCTCGAGGCCCTTAACTTTGCTTCCGTGCCGCTATCTCGGCTGTAATTGCCGAGCTGACGTCAATCGCGGGATCCCTAGCCCGCGGCCCGCATCGATGGCCACTATCGAGAGCAACACGAGAGCAACATCAAAGTAGCTAAAGCCACACATTTTGACGCTACCAATTTACAAATTCGGAATGGCTTAATGTATATTGACGTTCATACGATAAAAATATGATATAGTATTCCATAAATTGAAGCGTCTCAATTTAACTTTTTTTTTTATATTTGAAAGTTATCTGGGTTAGAAAAATCTCTAAATAAAGAAGTAAAAAAATATTGTGTTATAAAGTTGCACTGCTTGTCGATATGTAGAAGTAAAAATATTTAAAATAAAGCACGTGGATTTTATTGGAATATTAATTGCAGCCATTCTTCACCGATTTGGATTCCTGTCATCATTCATAATAGGTCTGTTCTTTACAGCTGAACTGGCTGCACTAGTTCAGAGTTCATCCTTTTCCTTCCAATGTGGTGTAAAAAAGATAAACTCTGAACTAGTGCAGCCAGTTCAGCTGCAAAGAACAGACCTATTGCTTCCCTTAATTAACGTTTAATATTCAACAATGTTAATACAATGTTAATCAAGGTGTTAGAAATTTCTAATGGGGAAAAAGATATAGATACCGATTTTAATTTTAATTAATTTTAGTTTTATTGATGATTTCGTTATTTGTTCTATTCAGTTCATGTCAGAAACAGTTCTCGACGTAAAAGTTTTATTTGCTGTTCAACAAATAGCAGTGTAGACAGAATACATTAAATATCAATGTAATAACTAGAGATACATGACGTTTATGCAAGATGTATACCAGCTCGATGCAGTTAGACTTCCGATAAACATTTAGATTGTACTGGGCCTGTTATGGCCGCATTGGCGACACTAAAGACATAAAACTTCCAACTGTATTGTCAATGATTTACGTCAGAAATCTGTCGAAGCTACGACTCGGAATGTTTCCAGCTAATTTATTACGCACAGCTGTGCACAGCTATTAGAATTTGTTGAATTTGTATAACGGTTTGATTTATTGCTCCAGCCTCCAGAATAATTTAAGTAGAATTCAAACTATTTTCCAACAAGTTCTAATCAATTTCTATCTGAATGATAGATAGTTCTTTTACAGAACTTCTCTAATATAATTTAGTATAGCTTTAATATAGGTTTTAATAAGACTTTATAAAAGTCTTTCTCTTGGGGTCATTAATTAAGAAATAACGCATTACCTTTTTCTCGTTGATGCGGACGTGTATTTTCTCCGAAGAACGAATTCGCATGATTCTCATTATGTTGCGAATCCTGCCAAGATTGATACTTGCTCTCATGCTCGCAGTCCATATTCTGCAAAAGAGGCATCTCCCAAGTGCGAAACGTCGTTCCTGTGTTTGTCGTCGTCGTCACACGGCGATCTTGATTATTCTCGTATAGTAAATTTTCAGGTTTACTCAAAGATCTCTCATCTTCCTTTTCATTTAATTGCTCGATTATCGGATGAAAATCTGCTACATCTTGCTGGGAATATTGCTCCCATCTTACGAAAATTAAATGTTGTAGTTATATATACATAATTATATAAGATGTAATACATCGTAATAATAATTGCATGACACAATTATGATAAAAAAATTACTAACTTTATCTATTTTGGAGAAATAACAAATTATAATAGAAACTCTAAAAGCGGCTGTTAAGGACGTTCCCCGGTCCTTATACTAGAGAAAATCGATTTTCTTAGGATTTTCTTGAAACTGTGAATATACGTTAATTTAGGTGTGCTTTATGCGTGGTATAAATTTCAGTACCTCTTCCGGTATAAAAAATAAAGATACTGAGCCTCAAAGTTAAAAAAAAAAAAATTTATTTTAATTTTTTTTTAGTTTTGGCATTTTTTCCTTATAGAACTCGACGAGAGGAGCAACTTTGGTCCTCTTGGACAACCTCGTATCTCTTACCGTTTGGCCTGGAAAACCTTTTCATTAGTAAAAGTTGAAACTTTGAGGCTCAGTATCTTTATTTTTTATACCGGAAGAGGTACTGAAATTTATACCACGCATAAAGCACACCTAAATTAACGTATATTCACAGTTTCAAGAAAATCCTAAGAAAATCGATTTTCTCTAGTATAAGGACCGGAGAACGTCCTTAATTGTATAATAATTATTAGTTATCAAAGAATAACGTGACTTTAGAAATTATGAGTCACAATATTCATTTTTTTATTTTTATCAAAGCAAGATATTCTTGAATAGATATTCTTTAGAGTGCAAAATGTACATAACATTTTCATAAATGTAATAATAAAATTAATATCTCAGTAACACTATTGAGTAACGTTGAAATATGTCTTTAAGAGGAGTTGTCTTTAAAGAATTTTTTTATGTTGACTAAATAAAATACTCAGATAGTAAATAAATAAAATGTCAGAAAAAATATTAATTATACGCTGCGCGTCCATCGGATTTGACATTTCTTACCTGCACGTGCGATAATTCTGATTGCTGTCGGTGTTTTGAAGAAAATTCACGATGTAAGGCGGCGGGATTAAACGAGCGGTATCGTCGGTCGCAATGTCGAATCCGCTACAAGGATTCGACGGGTTGCTCCAGGACCACCTGTGGTACCACGATGTCTCGCAACCTGTTGCTGATCTCGCGTTCTGCCCTTCCATATGTAGAGACGACGGTGTTGGCGGTGTCGGCGGTAATTCGAAATTGTCGGATGTCCGATTGCTGTTCGCTATCGTATCTTTCGACCACGACATAGCAACGAATAAAGATTTTGACAGTTCAGCGTGTCACAATTTGCGAATTCTTTATACGAGTCTCTTTGGAAAGGATTAATAAAGAAAAATTATCAAGCGCAAAACAATCGGCAATAAGTCTGCAATAATTTCTCAATGATTATTCATTTTTATGTTTCTTTGTTCTTTTATCTTTTTCATCTATACTTATATGAAAAAGAAAACAGCGGAAGAATATTAGGAAGGATAAGTTCCTAATAACACTTATATCCGTTCAGAAAGAAAAACTTCTTATCGGACGTTACAAAAGAAACGGATTAAATATTAGATAATGATCTTTCTTATATTCTTTGTTCGTATTTTTTCGCTACGGTTCTTATATTTACTTTCTTGATAAGATTGCGTAAAATTCCGAAGTTGCGTTAAAATATTATTTCAGGTGGTACGTTAAATTTCCATCACAATGGATAGATATGTAATATCTATCAATTGTCACTATATCTTGTTGATAAGCGAGCACAGGTTCACCGTAGAATCACTCCGCGCGCGGATGGATGCGAATTGCGTTAGTGCCTACTCGGAAATGTCAAACGGAGCACATGTGACGGCGCCGTCATAGGGCAGCGAGAATGTCGTGGAGAACGCCGAGAACGTTCGGAGGAGAGTCGTAGGAGTAGGGCCACGGAAGCTCCGGAATCTTCTTCTACGTTTCCCTCGGCTTTTTGGCCAGGCCAATCCCTCCAGCGTGAATCGTTCCTCGCAGCCTCCAAAGTGGCTGGTCGGCGTTCGCGAAAGAATTCGAAATGGTGACACACGAAACGGCAGCTGAGTTTTTTGCTCCGAGTTATATATTTGTCGGGAATTGAGAGAATTTTATACGACGTATGTGAAGAGCGTTGTTTTTGCGAATTGTTTTATCTGAGTACCGCTAACAATAAGTTTTCAGTAATGTGTTTCCACGAGTGTCGAACGAGACAAATAATAGCCAATTAGGAATATATTCCAGATAATTAGAATATATTAATTCTCAAATTTATTTTTTAAACGTCTAAAAACTTACTTTGTAAAGTTAAAATACATTTTAAAGTATGTTTTTGTACCTTTTGTCTTAAAATTGCCAAACAATTTTCTCTAAGTCGAGATAATTAGATAAGATAAAGAAAAACTGAGTTAAAATTAAAGGTTTATATTTTAATCAATAATATTATATATAATTTGAATAATTAAATAAAATCATTAAATAATTAATAATTTTATGTTTAAATTACATTAATATATATTCGTTTTTATATATCTAGCATCTATAGTACCGCCGTCCAAACGTGATCCGGATTTCTCCCCCATTTTGAAATATGATACTAACTTCCGACTATGAGACAAGTGTGTAATGCTATATTAGAAAGGAAGAAATCATTCGTTTCGGTTGTCACAAATTTTAAATTTTTTAAGAATTTAGTAGGAGGAAAGAAATTTATCGTGTAAAATATGCTCATGATATGCTAAACAAAGAAAGTCGATTATTCGACTTTCGTAAGTATATAGACATTTTTATCAAATTCTTTTAATATTTTGAAATTAAATATAAATCTTTCAAAGTTGTGTGTTATTATTTATTTATATTTATTATATATTAAAATAGAACTTTATTTCTTCCGTATTGTTACATTAGTTTAATTGACCTCTCATTAACTTAAATATAAAATAACTTTTCTAAGTATTAAACTAACTTTTCTAAATATAATTATATGTTGAAGAAATTTAATTAGAGATTATTTATTTTATTTTATGTTATTAAGAAAAATTTTAACAATTTATTTATGATACAATCGTCAACAATTTTAATCCTCGCATAAAATAATTTAACAATACGTGACATAATATTAAAAAAATTAAATTATTATGGTATATTTAACGCTGAATGACTGACTTCTCATTATTGTTAACACTGCGCTTTTAAAAATAATATAACAAATAGATAAATTATTCATATAATTTAATTATTATAATTGATTATAATTAATTTAATTATTATAATCACATTACTGTTAATAATAATGCATGGTAAGAATACGGGCTCGAGTATTTAAATGCAATCTTCCTATCAACAGAAATCGACGAAGATAAGAAAGATGCAGAGAAAAGGAATCAAACTGTTTCCTTTGCCGAGCCGATTCATTCACGATTTCGTCGTTGGTGTTTCATTGAGGATGGCCATTACTCCATCAACGAGGAGCGTAAGTCAATCTCGGTAGGGGCCCACCTAAGAAAACAGAGGGGTAAAGAGTGGAGAGAGAGAGAGAGAGAGAGAGAGCGAAAGAGAAAGAGTAGGAGCGAAAGGTGACGGCCGCGCGAGAGTGAGAAAATGGGTGGATGGGACACCACCACCGGCCGGACCCCGACGCGATATTTCGAAGGGTCGACTCCTTCCCGAGGGTCACGCGTCTCCATTAGTCATCGACATTGTTTGGCTTTCTCTCTCGAGCGCTTGCCACCCCCTCCGAATGTAGCTCACATTTGCACGATGCCGAAAGAGACGCAACGAGAGGCTCACCACCTCGCCGAAGCACTCGGCTCTCGGCACAGGAAGCGAGATTCCTTGAAACACGAAACACTCCTAGCCGCGAAGTGGTGCCGAGCGGTCTGCGAGGACGGGAACGCCCGCTCGGAAACGCGTTTCCCGAATTTCACGTGTCGCAGCACTAGCTTCTCCAACATCTTCCATACTAGATAAAAAATAAAACACTAATTTAATTCGCAAAATTATAAAGAACGATTTAAATACCGTCATTATTGTTAATCACATGACATATTGATTTTTCCATCTCAGAAAAAAAGATGAATAAGATATCTCTGTATCGTCTAGAGAAAGAAAGATAAATATTTATATAGAATAATAACTCAGATATCTATCTAAAATTTTATCAAAAGATATTAAAAGAAATCTTTAAGATTTTTTGAGTTATATCTTATAGGATATTTTTTGTGACATGTGTATAGCTATTTACATTATCCATTGCATCCAAATTTTGACAGTCACGAGCTCTTTCATAAGACTGTTGGTCTTTAATCAATATTTTGTCTATTTAAAATTATGAATGTGATAATTCTGCTTATGATGTAAATAAAAGAAAAGAAATAATAAAGGTCTATATTTTAAAACTAAAATACTTAAGAGTTCTGATTTGCTCTTCACACTTTATTCCTAATTATGTTCTAATATTTTATTAATCTCTCGGAATTTAAATTTTTCGCAGTTGAAACTCCCGATTCCCGAACTTAAAGTTCTCTTATTTACAAGAGAAATGTTTTATATTATTGATGTATGTTTTATTATATTTAAAAAATTACAAAATGTTATCAATTATTAGTGACTCTCTCTGCGTACATATACACATATATAAATCCTTTGCCTATTAATAATTGTATAAAGTTTGAATTATATAAAAATTTTGATAGAGATATTAAATTATTGTTATCAAAATTATGTATATATTAAATTATTGACTTATTAGTAATTGTAAGCAACAGTTTCACTAAGCATTTCTTAGCTTTCTTTTTGTTTAGACATGTATATACCTATTACTACCTAAATCTATTACTGACCAAAATTACATACATCTAAAATCAATCTCAAATAAGACATTTTAAAGATATCTTAAAACAATATATCGAAGACATACAGTTATATCTTTCTAATAATTTCATAAGATGTCTTTGAAATCTTAGACGTCTCTTAAGCGATTTCGAGACGTTATAGTGCTCTCTGGGAATTGTATCTTAATATCTTCTTTTTAATAATATAAAATAAAGTTTTAAAATATGCAATACGTTTTTTCAAAATAAAGCTAAACTTCGACATTCCTTGAGAAATAAGAGCTTTTTGCTCTATAAGAAAACAATTATTACGATTGCGTTGAAGATCAATATATTGTTTAGATAGCTTAGTCACTGAATTTCTTTGAGTGACGGTAAATTTCAATTTTAATTAATAACTGAATTATTAAAGATAGAAGCTTCCTTTTCCCACGAGTATTATTTTTGAAGAAAAATGATCAGAGTAGACAATATCTCATAAACTAAAGTTCTTTTCTTATATGAAACTGAGTCCCAAGTTTCGTGGGACGTAACGTGAAAAAAGTAAAATCCCACAATGAACACTTGTTGCGGGCTCAGTCGAGTCTTCCTTTCGAGTATAAATCCATGAGTGTAGGTGTCTGGCTTTCTCATCAGCAACCGAGCAACGATTCTCATGCAACTAATTCAAAAGTTAGATGCTAATGCCGACATATCTACGGGCCATAGTCGCAGCACATTAAGCATACATTAGACACCCACGTGTGGCTCGCGATTATCCAATCGGTCTACTAAACGAATTAACTGCCTGTTGACGCAAAAATCACAAATAATTCTAAGTTGCTAAATAATAATTGATAACAAAAACGCCATATTTTATAACTTGTGAACAATTGCACTTATACAGTAATTTAAAGAATTTAAAGAAGCTTATATTGTGTCTTGTAAATATCTGTCAGTCTATGAAGAAACTTTATACACAGAAAAAAAAATAATGTTGCTTCAATTAAACGTCGACGTCTCGGGTTGCCGCAAGCATAAGTAGTTAATTAAATTGGATATTATTGAACCAAATATTTATATTATTAAAATAATTATCTGATATTTTTTATTCATTAATATTGATGTTGCATCAATAGATTTTATCTCAACTTACACTGATGCTGTTGATACAACATCATTTTTTTCCCCGTGTACTATAACTTTATACTATATCTAAACTTTATACTATAAATAGCAAGCAATTTGAAATATAGTCGATTAATTGATATAGTGTTACACTTCGTAGACGTCTAATTAAACGTTCATTACCCTCAAGTTTGCAGTATTCCGCAAACGTTATACATGTATTGGGACCAGCGAGAATTGTTTTCTGGTACCAGCCAATTTCGTCTATCTTGTCTGCGCGATGATTAATGGACGAAATGACCCTGAACTTCCCCTTCGGCTATTTACCGGAAGCCTATAAATTATAAACGCGAGATGACGGCGCTGCTCGTGTATTCTCGACGACGCGTTGCATAACGAGACGCGCACTCGTCACGACGACGGACGGTCCGCAAAAAAGTTTCGGGCAAATGGCGATCGACAGTAAACGTCGGTGTAAAGTACAGAGGAGGGAAATGTACAAGTGCCTGCCGGTGTATTTTTGGCGGGCGTATCTGGTCGAACCACAAGCCCTTGACGCCGTTTTCTGCTTTTCGGACGCAGTAGCCGCTAGTTACCCGTCGTGGCGATGTTCGTTCGATTGCTAGATCCCGCGGGAGCGTAGCTCTCCGACGCCGGCAAGCATGGAGGATAACCCGACGCAAGGTAAATGCAGGGTTGCGTCGAAAGAAGAGCTTGTTAAAAAATGTAATTTGTAAACGTGCGATACAAGAAACACATATATTCATCATATTTCAATCAATCGTATGTAACACACGACAACTTGTACACAGTGTTTTATAAAAATCACAGAATAATTATTTCTTTCGCAAAGATGAACCCTGGTGAAAAAATTTCTTATATTTTCTTAGAAATTTCCTAAGAATTTCTCATACTTAACATTTGTAAGAAATTCTGAAAAAATATGTCAAATTTCTCAGATACTTTCAAGAAATATTTGGATGAGGATTTTTGAAATATTTCAGTATCTGTATGTATGAAAATTTCTGACAAATTGCGCGGATTTTCTCATATTTATTCAGATTTCTACAAAGATGTGTTGGTAAGAAAAATCTGAAATATTTCATTATTATTTTGTCTGAGTTTTTCTAAAAAATGTTCCAATTCGTATAAAAAACCTGAGAAAATCTTGAAATTCTAAGAAAATCTTAAAATTTTTATAGAAATTCTAATTAATAATATAAAAAATTCTGAAACATTTGTCCACCAGAAAAGCTAATATAGATTAATCAAAGACAAGCTAGGTATGACTACGTATCACTAATTCTAATCAAAGTAACAGACATTAAGATTGAAAACTACAATCTTTGCTATTATCTTGCCTATCTTGTTGAACAAATAAATAAAATTTTAAACTCATGGAAAAAATGCTTCAGAAATTCCGGCTTACGTTAGGCGTGGATGGCACGTGAGAACGCGAGTCGCGGTGGTGATACTCATCTGCGTCGGTTCGATGATCATATACTGGTTCGTCAGTTCGAGCATGGAAAATCGGCGGGATGGTAGATACAGGGGGTCGACCGGTGGGAAGTCTCACAAAATGGCCCATTTGGAAAGACTGTCCGATCAGGTTTTACCGTTAGAATATACGTAAGCACACACCAACGCGATATATTTCCGATCATTGATCACGGAAACATTAAAAACAACGAAGAGAAAATGTTCTGCTCGCTGCGATCTTTGACTATTCTCTCAAATTTTAAAGATTTTTCGAATATCAAAAAATTAAAGCTGACATAACAAAGGAGGAAAGCTATTTTAATGCTGCGGTATAATATTTAAATAAATGCGTCTTCTCTTATTTTATATTTAAAGTTGAAATAATATGTTATATTGACAAATTTGTCACTGTGTTAGTCTTTGACGTCGTCTTCTCTGTCCGCGCCGCATATCTATCATCAGTGACTGACATCGCAGACTTAAACTAAAATATTTGCAGCACTTAATCTCACTTGTTTTACTTGTCAGACTACGGCTAGGATTAATATTAGAAACTAGACACGGTAATAGCTGGAAAATGAGATATTTACATTTAGAATAACAAATAAAATAATAAATGCAACAATAAAAACGAAACGGAAACGATAAAAATATGGACTTTTAAGATATACAAATAAAATTATAAAAATATTAATTCTTATTATCTTAGTTTTTAATATCATGTTACAATTTTTCTCTCTTCACTGCAGTTTGAAAATACTGCCCATATTAGAAGAGAAAAATTTCACGATGATCGGCGATGCGCAGATCCAATTTTATTGCAAAGTATCGACTAAGCACATACGACTTCACGCCCGCAAGCTCCTCATACAAGACATTAGCGTGAGGGAATATAGTTCGCCGAATGCAACGAAGTTAATGAACCCGTACCTCGTAACGGATGAGGACTTTATCGACGTCTTTCTTTTACACGTATTGATAGCGAGGGAGATTTACATTTTACACATAAAATATATGATCCCGCTTGATCAAAATCCAAACGGATTTTTTAGGAGCTCGTACATCGACAGTGATACAAACGAAACCAGGTATTACGATTTCGTGCATAAGTGTTGCTATATCAATATATAATATATTAGCTTCAATAATTCTTTTTACAACGTTATGTTTAACTTGCGTTATATCTGGATATTGCGAAAGCGGACATTTCTTCCCAGATGGATAGCGGTGTCGAACTTCTCTCCGGACTACGCTCGCACAGCTTACCCGTGCTTCGACGAGCCGTGGATCAAGACGCCGTTTCGCATCTCGATCGGCAGAAAGTCACACATGCGATCGCACTCGAACTCCATGCGCAAATACACCGAGGAAATGTAAAAGAGAGCGATTCAATTGTGCTGTATAAGTTAACATACGTACACATCGCTAATCGCATCCCCCGACAGTAATTACAACCGTTTAGTTAAAGAATATAATCCGAGTTTAATCCAGTCTCCCCTTTCCTCAGACACGGCATGCCAGGATACGTCTGGGACCATTATGAGAAAACCTTCCGGATGCCCACTTACTTGGTCGCCTTTATGGTCACCGATTTTTCGAGTTACGACGTCGCCGTCACCGATCGACCGTCGCACACGATCTTTTTCCGGAAAGAGATCGCGAATGACACGAGATACGTCGGCGATCTGATACCGAAGGTTCTCCGTGTGATACAGAATCTTACCGGATCTTATTACGAATTAGATAAACTGGATGTGATCGTGGTTCCTGAATTAGAGTATGCCGCGATGGAAAATTGGGGCCTTATAACGTTTCGGTAAACGAAATTATTTTTCCGCAATAGTTCAACCTTTTTGCGAAAGGTATTAGATATACTCTAAGAATCGTCGTCTTTAAGCGTGATTCGCATTCGGGTTTTCCTCAATAAGAATTTGTGATTGCAATTACTTCAGAATGTTATGCTTTTCTCGTACAGTAAATTAATTATCAGAATTTTGTGCGCAATTTAGATTAAAAGTTATATTGATGTTTTCAGAGAAGAAGTTATTCTTATAAAGAAAGATGACAGTATTGTTGAGACCAAAAAGTCATTGGCTATTATTGCAGCGCACGAAATCGCCCATCAATGGTTCGGTAATTTGGTAACGCCAAAATGGTGGGATGAAGTGTGGTTGAAAGAAGGATTCGCTTCATTTTTCGGAATCCTAGCACTAAATGCGGTAAAGTGGATATAAATCAAATTCCTAAAAAAAGAACATTTGTCTGAAACTTATTATTTAATTATTTCACGTAACAATTTTGCTTTTCAGAAGCAAAGAAATTTGTTTCTTTAGAAATTGTTTGAGTATTCTTTTAAATAGAAAAATTATTTTTTCTCGTACAAAAAGTTTTATTATTATATAGATAATATTAATAATACTTTAATATTATTATTATTATAATAAATGTATATAAATATTAATTTTTACACCATTAAAAAACTATACAAATTTTGTGAAGCTATGTTAAACAGAATTAAACAGTTAAAGAAAATCGATAGTTGATATTTCTATTTTTAACAATTTTTTAATAATTGATTGATAATTTTTCAATATCTTTATCGTGTTTTAATAATTTTATGAGAATGAATTTTATCGTTGCAGTTATGGTGTTGTGGCATTTGGCCGACTGTGCCGCGATTAATTCTTGCTTGATCTTCCAGGTCGAGCCTGCGTCCTGGGACCTGCGGGCCTATTTCCTGCTCGTGTGTCACGACGTGTTTAACAGCGACGCCGGCGAAGCGGCACACCCATTGCATATTGATCTGAGGAAACTGAGCGATCTCACCGACATCTTCGATACGACGTCGTACGTCAAGGGTAATTGCATGGCGCACATGATCTATCATTTTCTGGGCGAGCGGATCTTCCTCGCGTCTGTGCGCCACTACATGCGCATGTACCACTATCGCAACGCCGATCAGGAGGATCTCTGGAGCGTTTTTCAGGTGGAGATCGATGGAGCGAAGGGGCTACCGGTTTCCTCAGGACTCCGCATGAAGGACGTTATGCGTACTTGGACGTATCAGGCCGGCTTCCCGGTCCTGCGCGTCCAACAGAATCGAGAAACCGGTGCGATCGAGCTTACGCAGGTGCGTCCGATGTTTATCGCAGATCGATCTCCAGGCGCATTTCTTCATCTTGTTCCGTCGACGACAAATTATTTATCGATGGAATGCATTTACGACGACATTAATCATCGTTATTCTCTTGGCGCAACAAGAAGAAAGGAGGTTCCGTGGTTTAAGTTCACGAATAAATTATACAGAATGCCTCAATTTCTTTCGGATCCTTCGATTAATTTGGGATCAACTTCTTTTTTAGTAAAAATTTGATAGGTTCCATATTTAACCGTAGCTTTTCAATTTTTCAAATTAATGAGGCTTTATATTCTTTTAATAAAGAAATGTGTCGATGCATTATTTTACATTTAATGCAGCACATACGCATATTACAAAATTTATTTTAGTGCTAATTAATTTTTTTAACTGGAAAATATTATAAATATAAATTGCTAACACATTGATCATTTTTATATCAATTTGTCTGGATAAATAATCGACAATATTTCTTCCAACTCAAATGCCTTCAACATACTTTTGCATGTTTATGCGTGTTGTAAAATTACAATTTTATTATATAAAAATTGATGAGAGAGGGTAAACAAACTACAAAGCATCACAGATATATCTTTTATGAATAAAACTGCAATTTTTTATAATCTTTATTATAATATTACAATAAAGCTATGATAATAAAAAGTAGTAAATTAAATAAACAAGTAAAACATAATTATAAAATGTCTAGAGTGGACGTCGATAAAAATTGCTCGATTATGCGATGTTTGTGTTTCAGGACCGATTTTATCATTATGGCCTAAATAGAACGAGCGAAGAGTTATGGCACATCCCGTTGACGTGGACAACCGAAAATGAAGAGCAATTTAGTAATACCCTGCCGAAGGCATGGATGGTCAAGAAACGCATGAAAATTAACGATATTGCTTTGAGCCGGGCGACTTCCAACAACCAGTGGATTCTGTTCAATATCAATCAAACGGGTAATATCACTGTCGTATAACATATGCCGATCAATTAAGAAGATAATACATAAAGTATTTTTATACCGACAATAACTAGTGTCGATCAATTTGGGCTGCACTCCGATATTTACTGTCAGCAACTGTCAGTAAACTGAATACTGAAAATGTATAGTATACGTGACATAAAATATAGATTTTCAGTACTGACAGTGAATATCGGAATACAGCATTTGAAACAAACTCGAGCCATTTCATAAATTCATAAAGAATTTGTTTTATATATAGGGTGTTAAAAAATCGTCTTATCGCTATCGCAAATTGCGGACATTAGAAGCTAGAACAATCAAATATCAAGAACAATCCCGTAACATCGAGCAAGTTAATAATTTACTAACTACAATATTCTTTTCGGAAACTGTCGCCTCTGAACTTATCCATATAAGACTTCTAATAATTAATTAACAGTTTATCTCTATCGTATTATTTACAGCATTGTACCGTGTCAACTATGACGTAGAGAACTGGAAACTGTTAACAAAGTCCTTTCGAGTTCTACCGGAAATAACCAAAGCGCAGTTACTAACCGACTCGTTCGCGATAGCTAAAGCCGGACTGCTTGATAAAAGAATTATGTGGAATATTTTTGAGAAGGTGGAAGCAGAAAGTGGAGAAATACTGTGGACACCCGCGTTGCGTTTATTGACTTCCATCCAGCGTCGTCTTTGGGACTCGGACTTGTTCAAGGTAATATTTGAAACTGCCGAGGCGATATTTGAAGCTACGCATTTATGCATGATATTCAAATAATAAATTGTAATTAAAGCGTAATTTTTTTTTTCAATTATAAGCATCGACCATTTCTTCGATAAAGAGACGATCGTACACATGTGAAGCAGTTGAACCCTTTAAAATCTTTAAATATCTGCGGTATTTTCGTAACATTCTAGAGTCGCGCGACTCCCGGTCAAGTTTATTCGTCCTTCCAAGTAGATTTGCGCGAGATTGCAAAGGCGAGCACATTTCCCTTTATTATTAATTTATACGGCCGCGGCGCGATAAGATATGCGAGATATAATCGACGCTGCTTCGCGCAATCTAAATCGTCCGCTATGCAATTCCGGCTTATGTCGTTATTACGCGCAGTTAAGGCTTAAGTATGGCATTATAAAGCATATGATTATCCCTGGGACAGATATATAAGTGATCATCGGCCCATCGGGCCGTCGTTACGATTCGACATTCTCAATTAGGTCGGAGGACTCAATCATTATTTGCACCGAAATACGAGGCACGTAACATTTAATTAAGCACTCGCGCCGACCAATATTGCCGTAGCAGTTTCCTTTTCACAGAAGCCATTATTGCAAAAATATACGAGAGGAGAGAAGGCCTCCACCGCGAGCTCGAGAGGCGGGCCCCGCGGTTTCTTCAGGCGCTCTCCACGTCCGTAAACCTAACGTGCCAAATTAAATAAATACGTTGCGGCGTATCTCTGCGTTTTAATCCACCCGGTTTATTGCTCGTAAATTCTGGATAAATGGAATTACTTACTCTTACTTCTTGTGCGAATCAACCGCAGATCTCTATAATGTTGCGATAAATATCGCTGCCGGTTACTTTACCTTCTTCCTCGCAATTTCACAAGAACACTTTGATGTTTTTAAAGACGAAAACGGAATCCCCTGAAACGGGAGAGTGATATTCGCTCTCGATACGGTAGCGGCAGACAGTTTTTCTTTCTCAAGAAAACGAGATACGGCGAAAAAAAAGGACAACTCTATATCTGAAATAATAATATCAGATTGTTACATTTTTTTTGAGGATACTTTTTGAATTGTCACAGCTATTTTTACTTTTTTAATATTCTAATTAATTAAACCTAGCACGTATTGAGAAAAAAAACGTCTGTAGATAATTTTATATTTAAATCCTTGAGCTTGATACGATTAATTTTTCTCGCTTAATTTAATATGTTTATCTTAGTCTGTTTCTCCATTTTTTTCTCACTTAAACGAAAAGCGGAAATTTAATCGACTTCTTCCAGTTCGTCATGTGCAAGTTTATAGATAAGGTGTACAGCAAGACGGCACCGACGGTGGTATATAAGGCTCCCACGCTGTGGACAGAATTCGAGATCAACGTAATGAAATCGGCATGTTCGGTAGACTATCAAGCATGTTTAACGGCGGTCCTTAACTTTGCTCGAGAAATGCTACGAAATGAGTCATCAGATTCGTACGTACCTATAGCGAAGTAACTGCAAATACTATTTGTACATTTAATAAAAAATATAATTGCTCATTTTTAAGATTTGTCTATCACGTATATGTTAACGTTAATTGAATATCGTGAAATTGCTTTTGTATTAAATTTAAATGACAATACGAGCGATAACCTTTAGAAGATTATAGAAGAAAAATTATCTGTTAAACTAGTTTGCCACAAGAATTTCGTAGCTGGACGTACTGCACATTCGTGAAAGTCGCCACGGAGGAACAATGGCTGGCACTCCTGAAAAGATACAACGAATCAGCAGCGCACGATAAGAAAACCCTCGCGTTCGCATTGGGATGTCATGTTAACGCGAGTCTGTTGCAAAGGTGAGACACACGAAAGTCTTAACAATTGCAGTATGAAAGGCACTAAGCATTTTTGTTTTTATTATTTCGAATTATAAAATATTATTTAAATGTATATTACAATTTCTTTTTCTTGCATATTATAATTTCAGATATTTATCTGTAATACATTCACAGAGGAATGTATCGTCTGAATATGTAGAAATAGCTCTAAGGTCCATCGCGTTGAATCCATACGGATATCACGTTGCAATAGAATTTATAACTCAACATTGGAATAAGTTTAACATGTTCACAACGCAGGAAGGAAGTAATAATTAGTAAGTTAAATAAAATTTACAACTGGTAATAAAATAACTATTCTGTTTCAAATTACTCTAGAAATAATTATAGAAAATTTAATAATTATTGATTATTTTCGCTATACATTTTATACGATCGTCCGACTACTATTGTCTCGCTACGACATCTTCGTTGCTTTACTTCCAGCGCAAATGTTACCTTGAACGAAATATTGGATGCCTTCTCGAAACGCATTCGTAAAGAAGAGGATGTGGAATGGGTAAGAAAATTGCGCGAGCAGTGAAACTTAACAGGGATCGAAAAGTAAACCATGATATTTTTCTCTGGAAACCAATGTACCTATGTAAACCTCGGGTGTTAAAAGTGTCAAATCGTTATGTAAGAGTCACGTTCTTCTTTTTTCTCCTCAGCTGTTGCGATTGAGAGGCAAGGGCGAGAAGTACGACATCGCGATTGGAAAAGTTATTAATAGAGTCGAGACCAATGTCGCGTGGTATAAGAAGCAGAAAAACGAGGTATAACTGACGAGTTTGAATACTCAAAAAGTGAAACGGATTCTGTAAAGTCAAACACTATATGAAATTACTCGGTTCTCGCATTAAAATCAGTACGTTTCCGCATTTGCATGGTTTCATTAATTGATAATTATAACTTAATGGCATCTAATGTATTTTAATGCGCTTGCTTTAATTTATCTATTATAACTTACAGTTTATTTAAATGACAAAAAGACAAAAAATGGATACGATAAAACATATCTATTTGTTTCATAATTTATAATGATGTTAATTTAAAAAAATAATCTATTTGCGAACTGTTAAGATCTAATTCTTCGATGTATTTTTTCTGCAGACGTTACAGATACTAGAAGAAATTTCTACGAGACATGCCGAGACAAGAAATTGCAGAAAACAAAGTTAACAGACATACTCTGTAAAGAACTTATTCAAATCAATACAATCCTGCGATTACATGAACAAAATAATTACAAATAATTATAATATAATTAGTTTATATAAACTCTGATGCCATGAGGTTGCAATCAAAAACGAAATTCTTACTGAATTCGTTTTTATTTATTAATAAAAATAATTTATCCAAAGAATATGCATTTTTTTTTATAGAATCAAATAAAGAACACTTCTAAGGAATTGTATGCTGCTAGTATTTTTTTTCCAGCACAAATTAGCAAATAAAACAATATATAAAAAACAAAGTATCATATGTAATACGCAATACGCATTATATATAATAATGTACCGGATATTCTGGAATTAAGCAGTTCAGTTAAGAAAATAATATTTTTTATTTTTAACTTTTCCTATTTGGGATTATCTCCCGAATATATATTATCGAGCTAATTGTAAAATCAAAGACAATCTTTCTCGATATTAAAAGTAATCAGTTATTCGAAGACGCTATCGCGTCACCGTCGATGCTAAGGCGCGGACGCTGCGATGACATCGGGGGGATATTGTAAGCATCCCCCGAAGGGGTACGAGGGAGTTGCGAGAAGTTCTTGCTGCGAAAAGTGACGGCGGTACCCCGGTCCTAACCGGACAGTAACGAGCCGGACTTTCGTGTGGTCGGAATTTGTTGCTGCGTAAGGGATTGATTCACGAGCAGTTATAATACCGCCAAACCGAAGAGCCCTAATAGATTCAGGTCAATGCCACTACCGTTCTTCGAAGTCGTTTATTATGTGGGAAGAGCGGGCCCCGTTCTCATGCCACACAGGTCGCCCCGGTAAGCAGTGTGTGCAGCGGACTCTCCGCATCGAGAGGATTCGCTGCAACACCGGGGACCCGAAGTCAAGATAGAAGGACCCTTTAAGAGGACCTTTTCCTTCGCACGATATCTTCTTTTATTCCGCATGAGTCTTGATGCAGTTCATTGAACAAAAATAATGTGCGTACTATTTATTTTTTTTCATATAAAAAATATATATACATACATATATTTATAATATATTTTTATAATATATATATAGATATAGTCTAAATTTACCAAACTTGATCAAATTACTATAATTAAATCAGGTACTAACTTGACTTTTCTAGCGTTAAATGCGTTGAATAAATCTTTTTATTTTTTGTTATTATAATAAATGTAATTTTTATATACAATAAAGTTATTTGTGATTTGAAAATGGAAATGCTAATAGTTACATATACTCTCTTTGTCAATCAAAATTACAATAGTTTGCTAAAGGAAGTTGATTGGTAACTTTCTCACGCCTGAATAGTTATCCTTTGGAAAAAGAATCTCACGCTAAGTTGTTTTGACCGGCATAGTTACACGAGTGGTGTTCAAGTCCATTTTTGAAGAATGTTTCTAGTATAGGTCACGTAAGATGTTAAACGACGGTTGGGTTTATGGATTAATGTGAATATACGCCGCATTCGTGATGTGTATACAAACGATACGAAACATCGACATCATTTTTGCACGTATGAAATATAGGATAAAAAAACATAAACGTATATACTTAATACGAATTAAAATTCCTAATCAAGAGACATCTGTGATAGTAAAAAAGTTATATGATAAGGATTTTTTTTATTCGACCTAATTGGCCATCTTTGTTAATTATAATCGTCAAGACCTTTCGACCATTGGTTTTGGAATTAACAATAAAGATTTTTTTTTAATATACGCTCAAAAAATAATTCAATTTTTTCTAATACGAGGGTCAATTGAAAAGTTTCCGGCCTTGTCAAGAAAACATTTTTTTGGGCAAAATAAAATTTATTTTTTAACATAGTCTCCTTTCAGCTCAATACATTTACCATAACGTTTTTCTAGACCTTTCATGCCTTCGATGAAATAAGATTTGTCTAAATACGAAAAACAGCCATTTATAGCATCGATTACCGCAGAATCCGATGAAACTTTCTTCCCAGATAGCCATTTTTTCAAAGTTGGGAACAGGAAGAAGTCACACGGGGCAAAATCCGGAGAGTAGGTACAGTGGATGGGAAATCAATTCATACGGTAATTCGTGCAATTTTGCCATCACGATTGCTGACGTGTGAACCGGCGCGTTGTCCTGGTGGAACAGAATTTTTTTTCTTGGCCAAATGCGGACGTTTTATCTTGATTTCGGTGCTTAAACGTTATGATAAACCATGCCACGTAATACTCGTTTATTGTTTTTCCTTTTGCAAGTAGTCGATACAAATTATCCCGTGGAAATCCCCAAAAACTGTAGTCATCGGCTTTCCAGCCGACAAAACTGTTTTCACCTTCTTCGGAGTCGATTCACCCTTCGAAATCCATTGTTTTGACTGTTGTTTTGTCTCAGGTGTGTAGTGGTGAACCCAAGTCTCATCAATAGTAACCAAACGCCGCAAAAAATCGTTTTTATTACGCTTAAAACGTTCAACACACGTTTCCGAAATATCTAATCAAACACGTTTTTGATCCACGGTCAACAAACGCGGCACCCATCGCGCGCGCTCAATTTTCTAATACCTAAATGTTCATGTAGGATGGTGTGTACACGTTTAGATGAAATGCCAGCAGCCTCTGCTATCTTTCTCTTTAGAGTCAATCTGCTATAGGTACAAGTTTTGCACTTTCTTGCTCAGACCGGAAACTTTTCAATTGAATGTTTTTAAACTGTCGTATATAGTACATGCTACAAAAAATTACTCTCTCTTTGTATGATATTAAAAAATAAATAATATAAATAAAAATCATTATATATATTTTTTAAATAATAAATGTTTAAAATGTTGGACCATATATAGGGATCTTTTCCACGGTTAACATGCAAAGTCAAAAGAAACGAGAACGGTCAGGAGATTAAAGACAGAACCCTCTTCCCTCGAAAAAGGGGGTCAAAGAGCGCTACCGTGTCCCCAAATACAACAGGGACGCGCAAAAGAAAGAAAGAAAGAAAGAAAGAAAGAAAGAAAGGAATAGGAAGGAAGTCTCTCGTCGCTTTGGTTCGGCGAAACGCGCTCCCTGCGCGTGGTGCTCCTTGCTCGAGCGCGAGCCAGGACCCTTCCTGAAGTTAATGATTCGGTCATTGCGATGGGTGGCGATGGCGGTGGAGAGTGGTGGAAACGAAGTGGTGTGGGCCCGGCGCGGCGTGTAGAGTAGGAGAAGAGTGCGCCAGGAGGGCGAGAGCAGAAGAGAAGGAGGATTGGACTGCACAGGAAAGTAAGCCCGATCCCAGTTCGAACGCTTCGGTTCGGTCTTACGGGTTTAGTCTTGAACGGCGGATTGGATTGTTACCGTGGCCGATCGGCTGGATCAGGGATATAGATATATATACCCGAGGGTTAAAGATCTCGTCGTACACACCGCCCAGCCGTTGTCACTTAGCGAGCGAGCGGGCTAGCGCCATGCACCACCGTTCGCGTCTCCTCTAACCAGTAAGAAGGGCGACGTCGCGTCATACGGTGACTGAAAAGGGCTGATCGTCTCTTCCGGTCTCTTCCGAGGAGTGATTCTTGACGTTCATTCGAGGAAAGAAATCCGCGAGAGATATAGGATTCACGCGGGCCGAGAGTAGGCTGCTCCCGAAAAGACCATCAACAATCCGATGCCGCACGCCGGCAATCCGACATCAGCTTTAGCTGCGAAAACAAGGCGGAGGCAGCAACTACCGGCCACCCTCAAAAGTATGTATGGGAGATGTGGGGTTGTAAAATGAAGATTATGCGTTTACCATTCAACAAAGAATAAATATATAAATATTAATTGTTTTGCATACTTTATTGTTTGCAAAGATAATTTTGCACTGCAGATTATTAATTTGACCTATATGCTTTGCCATCATTTTATTTAAAAAGTTGGACACCTAGGACTCAAATGTTCAAGCATCGAAACTATTGTTGATTTATTTGGAGCTAATTTTCTTAATTGTAATGTACTCAGGATACAAATATAGCTTTCAATTATAATACAATTGAAGAAAGCAAATAAAAGCCGCATAAAAATTTTTGTTTGGATATATAAATATGAGGGAGAAAAAATTCTAAAAATAGTACACCACGATATGAGACATATAAGACATTTCGCGTATTCGCAAAAAGCTAAAGTGGATTGACAAGAACCACTTACGGACGCTGGTCTTGTCGAAGTACCGTTTTAACTTAAAGATTCTCAGTAGTATATCTTCGAAGAGTATTCCATTTATTGCAAAAAATTGACGGTTAACTATTGAAAAGCAAAATTGCGGCTTAAACTTGTCGTAAAATATCTTTTTTTTTTTTACTGAAATAATTCCATCAATTTAACTCAAAGAATTTATTTAGAGAATATCAGGTAGTAATAAATACAAAATAAACATTCCACAAAAATTTAACAGAAAAATGAGATACTTGTCGTATTTTTATAAAAAGCTTAAATTTATCGTGCTTTATCGAAAAGCAACCTAATTTATAAAAAAATATGCAAATATTATAATTTTTTGTAGGTAAATATATATTCTAATATTGTTTCTTCTGAGTGTACATAAAGATATGATTAATAATTACATACAAATATTTTTGCAAAATAATATAATAATAATTTTATATATAACGTTTTGAAATAATTTAAACATAAATATAGAGAGAAAGAGGTAAGGAGAGAGGAGAAGGGGGAGAGAAAGAAAGAGAGAGAGGAAAAAAGAATATCACACGATTAACCTCGTTAGTTGATCACGGTAACTCATTTACCATGCTAATGCGTAATATTTGCAAAAAGCAATAAGGCTAATACTCCTTTCTCTTCTCTGGAAATCGGATGATATGTACATTCTGAAACACGTAATGCACTTTCTTGCGAAAAACATTAAGATAAGCGTAATAAGCAAGGAGAACGTTAAGAAACTATCAGTTGAATTAAAGTAAATCCAGATTGTATATTAGGGAGTAAGTAAGTGAATCACAAGTTTCTGTTTTAATCATTCGTACGATGTATTGAGATTCGTCTAGAATTAAATTAAAAAATTTTTTAAATCAAATTAATAATAAAAGTCGGCCAATAACAGCAAACTATTACATGTCAGTTTAACGTTAGTTTAATCGCATATTGCATAATGCTGAATTGTACATCTCCACAATGCTCGGCCGAATTTCTGGAAATATGAACTAAATAGAAAAATTTAGACTGTCTTGTTTCTATTTTCTCATTTTTAATGCTAAACGTAACAATTTATAATCATTACCAGTCTACCAAAGAAAAATGTACGCTTTCTACATATAATGCAGCGAATAAAATATGAAATATGAAATAATACGTCTAGTATTTAACATAAAGTGGTGTACGGCCCAAAAACTATCTATGTTATTTATTTAAATCTTCCTTCGTCGACCAAAAAATTAATTAAAGGTTGAAATCAATCTTAGCTCCAATTTACGAATTCTAACTTCTACAGATAATAACACACTAATAAATCTTTCTCTTATCCAGTAAGATTAGCAGTCTAATGGGAATTAATTATGATAAGTGGGAGTATATATTCACGCTCTGAAATCAAGCGTAAGCGCTCGAGCACCTTCGGGATATCCGCGTTAATTAACGGGCCAGGAGCGGGCCATTAAACGCGCGAATTGACAACAGGCAAAAAATT
Organism: Temnothorax nylanderi; assembly: GCF_030848795.1. Taxonomy (NCBI): domain Eukaryota; kingdom Metazoa; phylum Arthropoda; class Insecta; order Hymenoptera; family Formicidae; genus Temnothorax; species Temnothorax nylanderi. The sequence goes on from NW_027249072.1 coordinate 2,592,474, forward strand.
AAGAGGTCGTTATGTTTCCGTTCGATTGTCGCTGGTAACCGGCGACCTTTTCTCCGCTCGTTCTTTTCTCAGGAGGACGAGCGCGTCCTGCTTGTTGAGAGCAGGCATTGAAGTCACCGACAGGCGCGGTTCTTTTTGACGATCGATGTCGTAACACGTCGAGTTCAACGTATATTAATGTTACAATTGGTGTTAACTATAAGCAAAGTTGAAATAAGAGATGAGATATAATAAATTACGTTATATCTTATCGCAAATATAGATAACGATAAAACTTACAAATATGACAAAAGATGTAAATATTAATCTTTTTCATAATCTTTCCGTTATAGTATTATGACAATAATAAAATAATGATTAACAATATTCTTAAGATTAATTTAAACAACGAGACTATTAATAATAATAATAAATTCATTCATTGCTTAATATTATTGAACAATATTCTTATTTTTTTCACGGATCTTTTTCTTATATTTTTTTTAGCAATATTCACAAGCAAGAGTTGATTTACGGCTTTTATTCTTTAGCTGCTTTCCCGCTTATCCGCATTAGTATGATCGATCGCGATCGTCACCGCGGCGCGGTGCCCGTACATCTTTCACTTTGTCCTCGTGACTCTCGCGGTCTCTCCGTCGTATCATTCCGGTCTCCGCATTTACGCGAACGGCGAAAAAGCGGACGTGATCGCCTTCTACCTTCTTGTCGACAAACCCCAATCGGAATTCCGAGGAGGCGCGTGGGATCGGCGCAGGCAGGTAGCGTATGTCCCGTGATCGCGATCGAGCGAGCGAACGAGCGAGTCGATACTCGCGACCGCATGAATCGTACTTTTGCTAAAATGGAGAAACAATCTCCCCGGGAACGGGGCGACCGCGGTCGGCTCGTTCGCTCGCGGTGCGCTGCAAAGTAAAAAAGGACGAATTCCTAAGACGGACTAAATGGCGCTCGGAGCTATCCCAGCGGGTAGTATACTAACGGCATACATACGTATCGCGCTTCCTCGGGATTACCGTCGTGGGAGGTAATGCCGATAGCAAGGAGAGATGCGAACGCACGGAGAAAGTGCAAAGCGCCGTTAAGTATCCAATTTCTTTGAAATTCGTTCGTCCTCCCTGCCGGGGGGGGGGGGGGGGAAATTGTGCGTCACGCTGGCAAAAGTCAAACGTACATTATTATTGCATAACGAATTTCAATCGACGAGATCGTTTTCGTTATCCTTTTATCCTACTTGAGGATCACTCAGACGCGAGCCACCCAGAATATATATCGATTCCAAAGCCACACATTTGCGTACCTATTACAAATAAAGAGGAAAAAAATGTGCCCATAAAATTCCGCCCGCTGGGTGCGGAAGAGTTAATAAAACGATGTCTGCGTAGAATGGTGGCCGTGGTGGTTGCTGCTACCAGGATGCCTGGCGTCGTGGACGCGATACGTCGAGGAGTACGATTCCATTAGAGTGGCCAGGTGCGACGCTCGATGCGGGGAAAATCAACCTGACGAGGTACGTAGGAAGCTTACAATTAGCCGTATCGCCGTTAATATCTGTATACTATCATTATCAATGATATGGTAATACTATATGATTTTCAAACGACGTTATTATATAATCCTACATGCTATATACTCTAAAATTTAATACAAAGTTATTAACACAATTTTTTTCCGCGTTTTAAATGTCGTGCGAGTGAGCATGCGTTTCAAATGCATTATAAATAGCATTATTTGATCAACGTTTGTGGGGAACATTATAAAAATTAATATTTCAGTCTAAAAGGATTAATGACAGGGAAGAATATTAGCATCGCACAAACACAATCGTTATTCGTTATTCCAAACAAGATCGTTGTTGGCGCTTATGGCATCGACCCGCGTGTCGCAATCAGGCGGAATAATCGCTTCGATTAATCAACGCGCTACATTGTGCGCCGCTGTCCGAGTGGAGATCGATTTTAATTTCGATGGCCGATTCGACACTCGATAGCGTCGCTAAATAAACTGGTTCCCCGCAACGCTTTGTCGCCTTCTCGAGAGGGAGAGAGAGTCGCAGACGACGCAGACGCGAGATCGTCGATGATTCATCCGGGGCTTGTCCAGGTTTTGCGGGTTCTCTCGCTCGCGTGTAATTAGTTATGCGAGTCCGAGCGTCCCTGAGTCCGCGCCCACTTGAATCTCATCGTCACGCTCGACGATTTATGAGGCACGCCGTGCCACCGGCCGCGGCCGTGGGACTTGACTCGGACGATGCTAATTCGGCAGTCGACAACGGCGGATCGATAACATTGTATTTGGGTCATCTGCCTGAAACCTGCCGTATCCTATAAAACTTCTCGAGAACAAGTGGAGAACAATTGCACTGATCGCGATTGCCTATGCGTTAGGGGTTTCTAGAATAAAGTTAATATTGAAATTGAAGTAGAGGCTCTGCTATTGGGTGTCACCAAGTAGAAGAGGAGCGGGCCAATTGAGAGCCAAGCGCGGCAAGCGGTGCGCAAATTTTTCTTGATTAATAGTTTTTTTATTTTCTTATTAATAAAGATAATTTTAATTTTAATTTTGGGGGGGTGTTACATTATCAGACTTGTAGGTATCCCTCAATATTTGCAATACCATCTTGCGACCCTAAACCTATCGGTTTGCGTATCATATATGAAAGTGAGGTAGATGCGGATAGCGAGAGGGTTAAACATTTTAATTGGCGTTGGTTGCGCGATAACGCCGCGACGAATATGAACGACAACACCCATTGACTTACCAGTAACTCGCCGCGGCGGGCGCTTTATTGCTGACATTTTTTGCCGGCGTGTATACACACGTCATTACAGCAAACGGCCCCGAAATGATTCCGGGGATGGGGTGGAGGCGGTTGAGAGAGGGCGAGGTGGGATAGTGGACGACGAGGAGAATGACGAAGAGATAGCCCCCGAGCTCTGACTGCCGGCCAGCAATAAAGTCCCGAAGTAATGGCCTATAAAAGAGTTGCGCGCGGCGCAACTCACTAAGTCCGGATGCGCGCCTATGGCGCGCACTAGAAACGTATCTTCCGACATTATCGAAAACAGGTTCTTATCCCGAAGCACCGACGATCAATCTTCCCGGTGGCACTCGGCTGCGTCGCGCGCTCTCTCGCGCGACGCGTCACTCTTCGACTCTTCGGGAACTCCGCGCATTGCCACACGGTTGACGAAACTTCCCGTTTCCGGCATCGCTACCATGAAAGCGAGCCTGCCTGACGAAATTGACGCTTTCGCGTTTCCTGTTGATGCTGCGTGGACGTACCAGGCTCTAACAAGCATCGAACAGAAATAACATGAATGGAAGAAACATGATAATCGAAGGATTAGATAAAAACATCTGATATGTAAATTCATAATTTCTAAGATATATTGTACATGTGACTTTATGTGTGAAAAAAACTTACAAATTAGGGATTTACATCTTGTACTAAACTCGTTCCTTTAATTTAAATCCATCTTATTTTAATGCACAATTAATATTGATAAGATTAATAGATTACTTTAAAGACTTCAATTCGCTCAGTGAAAATAAATTATTCAAAATGCCAATTAAACCGCACGGATAGCTATTAATTCTCTTCAGTTATTTTTAGAATAAAAAATTTAAATTCTCTACTTTCTATTCAATTTAGTACTCCAGAGAATAGTACTCTTAATTTAATTTAGAAGTAATTCTTGATTTGTGTTTATTTGCAATTTCGCTTCCGTGAAGACTCACTCATTAATTTGCGTGTCATTCCCGATTAGTGTGTGAAGCGCGAGGCATGCACAAAGTAGATATTCACAAAGCGTCATCGTCATTCGGGATATTTTGCGCACGTTCCACCGGAATTTATATCACCGTATTTTTATCTTCGCGCAACCAGTTACCTAATCTTCCGCATTCTTTTAATGACGTTTACCGTTGCTATAATTAACCGACGTGTATAATCGCTACCAAACTTCGCTAAGGAAGTTTCCTGGACAAATATAAATTCTATGATGCCAATCATGATGTCGCCTTATCGAATACTAATTATTTTTGTTTTACAATAAATAAGTGGACTGAGTGGACAGATACAAACAAGAAATAGCTACTATAATTAACTTCGCCGATATAGTCGTGAGAGCGGAATTCCACTGGCAACTTTGTGTATTCTATATAAAAATATAAAAGAGATAAAAAAAAGAGAGAGAGAGGATAAAAATGTAGTTGTTTACTATTATTACAATTAACTTCATTAGCATAACGTCATTGCGAAACTTCATTTTGAAAGTAACGTTTAATGAGCAGACGTGAATTCTTCAGTATGAAAGCGGCGGCATCCTTTAGAATGTTGATGAAAAAAGATAAACCACTGCCGCTATGACAATCGACTTCGTTAGCGCGATCGTTATATCGCGGGGAACTCTACCGGAAACTCCACTGTGTTCGGCCGATCAAATGCAGGTTCCGCGCGCGGCGCCGTTTCGATTGTTAATTATCGGTGTCGTTCGCGGAGGGAAAAGAATATGCGAGAGAAGAAAACGAAGTACAAGAGAAAGAAGACGAAGCGAAAAGAAAACGACGCTGTGGCGAATCGCCAATGGGCAATATAATTTTCTTAACGACGGCGATCGGCGGCCGGCCAATTCTCACGATGAACTTCGATGGAAGGCCGCCTTGACTATACCGTTCTTAATAAATACTTCAAACTGCGATCTTCACCAAGTCTTTAATTGGGGTAGTCCACCGATGCGAGAGAGGATCCCCGAGAGGAAGGGAGACGGAAAGAAAGCGGTTCCGCGGGGGAGGCGGAGGAAGATGGAGCAAGGATCGGCGTGCATGATTTTTCAGTATTGCCGATCGACACTATCGCCGATCTTCGTGGCGGACTACATTAGTCTCCTGCCATACCCTAATCTTCACGATCACTTCACGACGGCCGCGCGCTCCAATCTTCGCAAAGAAGCTCTCGACTGGAACAGATCGGACCCCGCGCGCCTTCGGCGCGATCGACAAAGAGAGCGAATGCGTGCGGAGAGGGACGGAAGAGCGAGATCTGGTGAACTTCGTTAGCCTTCTTGTACATCTTTGATCCGCGTGATCGCTTCGGATATCACTCGACGATCTCGGCGCGCATCGGCGAAGTTAATTCTTCGACCGTGACGACGCTTCATCAGATCGCGCGCACTTCAGTTTACTCTTTTCACCCTTTTACGTCCCGGGAGACGATTATCACTCGCGTTGTGAGTACCGCGAAACCGACAATCGTCCACTTAGTTCTTCTGATGCTTGTCGAAATAAAAAATGTACCAAAGAAAATCAGAGCGGGATACCTTAATCCGGGCTTAATCTTTTCGGAAGTTCGTATTTAAAACCTGATTCTTTTATAAGATATTTTTACATTGTAATTTTATCGTAACTTGCACATATCTCTATAATTTAACAAAACGTTAAATTATAAATCAGATTTTTTTAGACTGAATCATTAAATTGAGTCATTAAATTAAATGACAAAACATTAATTTATAATAATATTATTGTAATTAATCAAAGTTGAAATAATGTTAAATCGCAAAATGATATTGATTGTTTTATTTTATTAATTTACCTAGAAATTATGAATGCAATGAAATAATATAGTGATCCTTGTAATAAACAATGTCCTATTTTGTAACAATAACGGTATTTATTGCATAAGAGCTTAGAACATAATATAGTGATCCTTTTTCATCGCTCTTGATAATATCTCATATTGCCAAGTCATACAGGCGCTACTTCGCTAGAGAATGGAATTCCAGCCAATGATAAATAGTACCTGTATAAGTTGAACCTTTATGTAATGTTACAGAGATCCGTATCCCACACACACACATAATTCCCCAAACTATTTATAATATTATATATTTTATATTTGTACAATTTTATTCTTTATATTAGAATTTATAAGTTTTATTTATAATTTTAAAAAATAATTCTAGAACATGAATAATAAATCAAGAATATATCGAGATCAAGAATATATCAAGAATATATCGTAATATATCGAGATGTTATCAACATAAGAAAAATATAATAAAATTGTACAATCAAGATCTTTTTAATAAATATATGAAAAACTAATTCAATGATTAATTAGACTAGACTCCAAGAACATTATACACTGAGATTCCCGTCTGATATTCCTGTTTGACTTGCAACAAATTTCAACTGACAACGGAACGCGGAAGCCAAGCTACCAATCGCTTCTGTATTTTTGTAGCAAATATAGAGAGAAAGAGAAAGAGAGACAGATGTAGAGATGTAGAGAGAAAGAGAAAGATATGCTATGTATATCGATAATATATACATATCAGACATATCTAATCTTATTTAAAAAAAATGTCTAAGATTATTTTATGACTAATTTCTCTTCTCTTACTTGGTTTAGTCTAATATATCATCTGATTCGTAGATAAATAATGATAAGTTACATTTCGAATACTTAAAATATATTTATGTAAATATATATAATATACATATCTACACATATAATATATATTTAGAATTCGAATGAAAGAAACAATATTATATTTAGCTATTTTTATAAAGATTTCTAAGGTATGAGATTCCTCGGAATGCCTTCAGTTGTAAAGATATTCACAATTAACAGTCTCCTAGTTTCTTATATATATGTAAAATAAAAAAAAATCATATATGTATATATACATATAATATGATTGGTTCTGAATACACGGTTCCGCTCTATAGAGCAACGGATCATCGGGAGCCGATTTGGGCGGTGCCCGGGGGAGTCCCTGAGAGTCCCCTGAGAAAGGGGGCAGGTATAATAAAGGGGTAACGCGATACGTATGATTTCGCTAACAATACTGATCGCGGCGCTACCGGCGATGCGACCCTCGCATTGCAAACTTTATTAGCTGGTCAACGGCCCCGGGGCGATCAGCGTCGACGACGCTGTCCGGCGCAGTGCCACGGGTCCGCTTCGCTCGGCGCGTTCGCTTCCCTCTGTAAAAAGTAGGCCAATAAGTAAGCGAACCAGTTTCCCCGACCGTGCGAATGATATATGTTGCGATCGTAACAGCGCGACAACGTGTAAACATTTCCAAGAATGTTCCTGGATCTCCTCCGGGAAGAGCCCGCGACTCGTCATTTGGCAAATCTTATCAGAGCCCGCCGTAAAGGTCGTTAGCCATACCCACGGATCGGGGGGGCCGTCGATCTTTTGATTTCTCCGATTTCTAATATCATCAGTTTAGCACTTTTTAACCATAGTTACATTTTCAGAAGAAAAAACGTGGATTTTTCTTTTTCTCGTTTTTTCCATCGTATACGTAATCTTTTATAAATTTTAAATGGCTCTTTTTAAATGTTAAACATTCCCACACAACCTTTCCATTTTTTTCATTTTTTTTAATTTCTTCATCTTTTACAGTATTTCTTGTAAATGATTTCACATTTCTTTATGAAAAATATTTTATGAGACGTTAATGCAAAGCAAATTGTCAATATATGCAAATTATCTTACCGATTTACACTGCATGTTCCTAACGGTCACCAAAGATTAATATTAAACAGTCCATTCACGCATATTCGAATATCGGATGTAGAATTCTTAAAATACAAGCTTGTAACGACGAACCACGTCGCTGATAACCATCGCGCAATTAATGCATTTAAATATTTGAAGGGCTTCTGTAATGTATTTGTGCTATTTTTGGTTCGTATAAATTATACTTCATAAGTTAGCTTTATAAAAAAAGTTATTTATGCAATTACTACATTTCCGAAAAAATCTTTGACATGTAATTAGCGTTTACTTAGATTTTATTCTTTTACAATTTATTATAAAAATATGCATTCAGTGTTTAGAGTAAACGATACGATGTGGTGTTACATGATATATTATTCAAAACAACTGTCGTAAAAATACATTGATTACATGTCACACTTTACACGCCACAAAATTTGATGGACGCGCTACGTAAGTTGCAGCCTCGTCAAGTTCGTTTGTTCGCAGCGAGCAACGCGTTTCCTTCAAGTGATTCTTTATGGCCCATCTAGTCACATACACGTGTCACTGGTAGACGATACAGCAGATACAAACCATCCATAAACCGTCCCAACATCCGGCATAGATCTACGAAGGAAATGTACTGCGTTACAATCCATAAACGACGGCGACTCGCGACTCTTCCTTTTTCAATACGTATATACGCGGCGCGCGTCTATTCTTCGATGAAGCTATATTCGATGAAGTTATCACAATCGCGAAATTTGATACGATGTACTTATTTTAACGAGACTTTGAAAATTTGCCTTGAGTCGCCTATTAAGTTTAACGACACGCACTTTGCAAACACCATATTACGCTTGTAATCATACATCTCGCAACGTCGCCGACGCTTATCTTAAATGTTGCATTTTTCGGTTGACTTCACCGGGGACCGGCTTTCTCGCGTCTCTACATTGTACGAAAATGATGACGGCATAAAAACACGGCAACGCGCGCGAACTCGAACGCGCATTAGGTTGAAATATATATGAAGCGGCGCGGCATCTCTCCTCGTCCTGACGATCGGGAATATGCCTCGGGGCCTCGTTTAAAAGGATCCGGACTCGCATTTCGCATTTGAACGGAATCGAGGAGCGGCAGTTTCGTAACTATGTAGCGAGGATTGGCTTCCACGAAAATGGCAGAGAAGCTCTCAATCGTGGCAGAGAACTCGACATCGGCGCGGCGATTTGTTGTATTTTTATTTTTTTTTTCCTTTTTACACGGCTATTGGCCGTATCTTTTTCGGTACCGACGGGATTGGATCGGATCGCGGATGGCGAGCAGATCGAAAGCACTTCGATTAAGATGGAATGCGATGAAGCCGGCCTTAATAAACCCGCCCCGTTGAAGGAATGGTGAAGAAATAATTTCGCATAAGTTGTTGGACGAAATAGCAATATAAGTCAATCAAAAGAAGATATAGAAAATGTACAGCTTTCATGAATGTAATAATTTTGGTGAAATAAAAGTAAAAAAAAATTTTTTTAAACGAAATCTCACCAAAATTTTAATATATTTAAATCGTAATATGTTTTATTTTTAATGCATTTAGTTTCTAAATTATGACTAATATGAGAAAATATATCAGATTTTATTTGCTGCCTAAGATTTTAGAGCAGCAACATTACAATCAATTACTTAATCAGGTTTGACTAGCAATTTCTTTCCTTTGATAGCAATTCTTTTCTCTACCAAATCGTCGGTACAAAGATGTTTGCTCTCAGTACTGTATACTGCACTCATGTTAAAGCATTATCAGGATAAGAATTCAAGCACTTTGCATCCAATTACGATGATGACGATGAAAATGCAGCGCAAAACTTAGGCCACTTAGCTATTTCAAGACAAATGCTAATTAGAGCATCCCTAAATAGATAAATGTTTAAGAAATTTTAACAATTTCCGAATGTCATATATACATACAACTGTCAGGAAAGAAATGTTAAAAGTTAGGAATGAATATGTTCAAATGGATTCTTTCTCATCATATTTCGTCATTATGCCTTAGTGCGTGGAAAATTGCTTGGCGTCGAATTACACAAAACCTGGTTATTGCCCCGAGAGAATGTCTATGACGCCCTTCGAAGCCGCTTGCTTGATCGCCTGCGTCGACGACTCCCGCTGTCCGGATTTGGCCAAGTGCTGCTCCCACGATTGCGGCATCACGTGCATGCATCCCATCGGTTTGGACAGTCGAAACGGTGAGTGTGGCAGTTGTTATTTTGTGAGCGCCATGTGTTTATTTCTCATTCGTATCTGTATCATGCAGACTAGTAATTTTGTAAATTGCAAAAGAGCGTCGTAAAGGTGAAAGACTTCGGGAACTAAGTTTCTGAAGTATAAAGCACTTTCATTTAATTTCAAGTGAATTCCATTTTGATTGATTTGTAATTTGAGAAAGAACTTCAAAAATATTTAACGTCAAAGATATGTAGAAAATTCGTGAACGAAAATGTCCTATTTCGACATCGCGCGAAGATCGATTATAAATTGATTGGAAAATTTGCAAATAAAAAAAAAGACAGCTTGTGCTAATTCCACTGTAAGGTTTAAACTTACTTATTGTGAATAATGATTTCAATTAGATCTGCCACCTGTGCCCGAGAACCTACAGATACAACAGCAAAAGAGAAATCTGGTACTTCTGACGTGGCGCAACGGCAAGCCAAGCGGCGGTAACGTATCCGCCAACAACAAGGACGGGGATGTCCGGTATCTGGTCGAGGAGCGTCATCTGGTCGGCCCCAGGTACATGGAATCCAGATTGAGTTCCTGGACTGTGTGTCACGTGTCAACGAAGCCGCACGCGACCCTCCGAGGTAGGCTGAAAACAGGACATTGGTATCAGTTTCGTGTGGCGGCCGTCAATGGAAATGGATCGCGCGGATATTCGCAACCTTCCAGGCCCTTTAAAACGAAAGGTGAGTACGTACAAACGAGATAAGAGTAAATCTGCGCAGTCTATTATCCGTGATTGATTATTCCGATCAAATCGTTCAAAAAAAGCATTGAAAAAAAAGAGCGAATTTATTTATAACATTATTATTAAATTAATACGCGATGCTTTTTATATAATATAAAAGTCAAATTGAAACTTGCAAATGTAGCAAGTTTTCTTATTCAGTGTGGCTATTATTATCGACAAAAATGTACGTTTCATCGATGGCCGAAACCGAATGTCAGTCTCCGTGAAACGTTTAAGTCCCGTCATTCCTGCATTCTAAATTGACACGAGAAAACAACAATTTAAGAACATTGTGGAAGGCTAGAGTTATTATCGTTGATTGTCCGAACTCGTGGAACAACTCGTCTCACGCGAGGTCGACATGTGTAATGTTCCACCCGAAGAAAATTTTACCTGCGAGTGTATTCGTGTTTGAGAACTGTTTGTTTGTTGACTTCGGAATTCGGGCCATTAACCCGCGGTGAAAAGTTTCAGAGTCGCGTTAATCGCTTGCGCAAATCGCCGCGGTAAGTATTGCTCAATGTTGACCTTTCGCACGCAAATTAAGCTTCACAAAGTGAAGGCCAGTGGCTAACATGCGAGAGCAAACATGCTATTGAAAGGTCGCGAGTATACGGTGCGATTTGACAAAAAGAAAAGTGACCATGGTAATGAGTACCGATATTAGCTTAATTATTAATAAGCGGCGTAAATAAATCATAGCGTTAATTGCTATCTTATAAATAAATCTCAAATATATTTTTACATAAATTTTTCGCCTTCGTCACGATCACGGCAAACGGGTTTACATAGTTACATGAAAAAGAAAGAATTATTAATATAATGAATGGTTCACGCATCAACGAATCATGCAAAACCGGATTAAGTAATTCCAGTTATTAACAGCAAGAACTAGCTAGAAATCACATCTGTGCGGTTATCATTTTAAATTAGCCGGGACGATACATTTTGCTACTTTACTTATTAATACCTTTAATCCTTTAATTACGTACATTTTACCAAACGAGAATACATTTTATGAATAGAATAGCTTTTAATTTAATAAAGGTTTTTTATTATATTATTCTGTGACTTAATTTGAATTAATTTACTTATTAAATGAGTATCGCATTATTGTAGAAACAAGATAGATAAAAAAAGGTATTTTGCATTAAGTGCCACCATCATTACCAATCATTACAATGTCGCGTACGTTAATTTAGGAAAGTTTTTTTTATATACCACGTATAAAAATAATAAAATATGTTTATTAATAAAATTGCGATGGTGATTTACTACAGAGAAGAATTATATCTTCTTATTACATTCACTGTAGGATATATGCATAAAGTATATATATTATAGTTCCGTTGTAATTAGCATTGCACTGCGAAGAAGCAATGATCTTACGGTGTCTCCCTACGGTCGGTTGCAGAACCGCGAAATCCGAAGGAACCGCAGAACTTGACCTTGTCTAACGCGCGGCTCGTCGGTGGAAAGCTGCGTATTAATTTACGATGGGTTAAACCGGTATCGGACGTGCCGATATCGTTTTATAAAGTGTTTTGGAGCAGATTTATCCACGGGCCAACAAACGATTCTATTCTCGTCTACCACAAGACGATTCTTAAAGTAAGTTCTCTTCATCATTATTAGTAGATTTCGTAGAAAAACCTATTTTAGTCATTGAATTTAATTTTAATTTGCAACAAGATGTAAAAAAATTAATTAATTTTATTTTAAATAATTAGATGTAAACGTATGACTTGAAAAGGCTGTCACCCCAATATATATACGTACATCACGTGTAGGTATCTTTATTGCGGCGCTCGGAATTAAAAAGAATCAAATGCATTAAAACATAAATCATGATTTGCTTGAAATTTTCATATAATGTGTTACAACATTTGTATAATATTTAATATGAAATTGTATAAATATATTATAAAATATATGTTATAAATATGTATTTTATATATTTACATATTATAAATTAAATTTATAATGTAGGTACCCTAGTTCTAAACACTTAGAATTTTGCCGATAATTTTCGCGTTTGAGTTGAGATTTTGTTTCTGATGTAATCGAGATTTCTGTATGTGCTTTCCAGGATAAGACCTGTTACGAACTGAAGAATCTGGAGGTCAAATGCCAGTATTTCCTTCAAGTGCAGGCGGTGGCGATGTACGGCGGTCGGCGTCTTACCTCGCGCAAGGCGTCCAAGGTCTTCAACAGCACCGATTACATGGCGTACGGTAAGGTACCAAACAGTCAATCCTTCCCTCAATTTCCCTTCTAAGTCCAGTGTAGTCGGGATAACCAACGAAAGCAGTGATCTTTTATTGAAGCCGACGTCGGGAGACGTTCTCGCAGGTGCGAGCGAACGCAGGCCGGCCTCCACGTGCGTCGCATGAATTGCCACTGTGGGGAAGTCAAGGCGCGTCTAGTTTGGCCGACGAGCAGCGACGCTAGCATGTATAATGTCACTTGGCAAGAAGAGTCCTGTTCACGCAAGAAAAGCCCGGAACGTCGGCGGAAATCCGTTGCTTGGAAGGTGGTTCAGGTATGCCGATTTCAAATTCCTTTGCCTTGTGCTTTCGCGATTGACAATCATTGGCTGTGATTGGTAAAGCTTTGGAAATTTAGTAAAAAAATGCACAGAATACATTTTGATATAAAATTACATATTGGATTTAATTGCATAACTGTATTGCAACAATATACGTAGACGCGATAGTATAAAATGAGAACTTATAAACAAGAATGCCATTCCAAAGAAAATACTTGTAAAATTTTACTTTCTAATAATATTGTATCTATTTTAATTATTAATACAGCCATAATTATGCAGTCTTTTGTCTCTGTAAGAAATAAAAATTTTATATATACATATTTTTTTAAAAGAACATTATCTATCTTCGTTACCTTAATTATTATTCTAAATATTGTTTCCTCTAAACTGTAAAGTTTTAATACATTTGAAAAAAAGTTAGCTTATTACATTATTTAATTTAAAACTGTGCGAAACAATTTTTGAAAAGAATTTAATACGTGATATCGTGTCAAGTAATTGTACCAAAACAACTGATTTCAAAGTTATTTTAGAATAGTAAAAATTTCGAAATAATTAATATAATTCTCTTCGCTCAGATATCGAACTCCTGATATGTGTTTCAAAAAACATTTTGGTAATTGACACTTATAACAATAAAAACGAAAATGAGAAATAGATATATGTTAATATATCTCAACTCTATCCATCGTACGATTAATTTCAGACACCGCACTATGATTTGCGACAACTTCGAAACGACTGCATGTATAGCGCGAATGTGCGAAACATATTGAAGAACGGCGAAAGTGTCGATCATGGGACCAGTATAGAGTTCTTCGCAACCGGATGTCAGGACGATCAGAAGCAGCGGAAGTATTCGCGGGGAAAAGTAACGCGATGCAAAACGAAATCGTCCAGATACACAAAGCGGTTTTCCGGTTTATTTGTGATAAATAAATAAATAACGATAAATAAATTTTGGCAGGGTGTGCGCAAAGCAAACGAATTGTAAGCTGTAATTGTAATATCTATGGCTTATGAATAATAACGATAATTTCTTCGTAGCTTATAAATATTATTCTGGCATCTTATAATTCAATTGTGCGTTGTGTGGAACAGTTACATAAACCGTATTCGATAATGCGGTATTGCAGAAACTTTTTAATGTCAAAATGTGTACAATAATTTTTCAAAGAAAGCACGAGGCTTCTGTAACTTCATAGATGCTTTCTTTTATGAGATTTTTTCATAATAAAGATCGGAGACGTATAATATTTCTGATATACATACATGAATGTTTTTATTTAATAATAAAGAAAAATAATTTCTTTATATCTTATTTAAATGTTAGAGGAAGTGTAAAATTTCAACATGTCTTACTTTTATATCATTGAGAACTGAAAAAGATCAAACAGCGATGATTTTAATTTAAAAGTTAATTGGCTTGCGTTCCTCACTTCAAAACGCGTTTCCGAATTAGATGTTTTTATTTTTGAAGAATCTTATATGAAATGACAAAGAACTTAAAGAAAAATGCAGACATAAGTCTTCATTTACGTAAGAATGTTGTTCATAAATGATAAAGAATATCCACAGAACATAGGTTTATCAGAAAATAAATATATGTATATGAATATATTTCGCAGAATATGAATTGCGAACTTTCATTATTATATATTTATTAATAAGAAATATATTTATCTTTTTTAGATAATACACAAAACTGAAATTTATTCTATCAATAAGTTACAGCTTTTTAAATTTTTCTGCAACTTGTATTTTTTTCCGTACTTTAGTTTTTGCAGAGCAAAATGATATAATATTTATTCTTTACCACTTACTTATACAAATAATAAATTGTAAAGCAATTTATATTTTTATGCATCATAAATAGATTTTTATAAAAACTTAAATTGTTTTATTTGACTCATCTTATATACTCAAACTGTAATATTACATTTAATCACTAATGAAGAGAGAAAATACTTTTGTTAAATACTTTTGTTCTACAGCTGTTTAAATTCCATGATGCTGTTTTACTTAATATCAACGTCTAATTTAGATTGCATACATTAATAATAAATATCTTTTATGTAACAAATTTACCATCTAAATTCATATTATTGATCGAAAGGCGAAACTGCGTATGCACATCGTTCACCGTAACGCCATTAAATAACGTACATTCGACGTTATTTTTGAGAGAATAAGTTTAACGAAGTCTCTAATGTGAATTTGGACGGTGAACGTATCTAATTCAGATACATTTACCGTATCTGAGAACGACGATATTGCAAAAACTCCCTGTCTGCTTTACTGCACAACGTGCGGTGAAGTAAATTCTAAGCATATGCCATCATTATTGTGATTAAAATTTTTATTTTTCTTTATCTTACTGATTTCTAAAAAAATCCACTAATAACGTATATCTCACACCAATAATCATTAATCATTATTTCCTTGTATTTTCTTTACTAAAACAAAAAATTATTAACTTTAACAACATAAAAAATTGATTCACAAGTTTATTGATTGTTATATATTTACCTTGCAAAATAAAGTTCTGCATCATATTTGAGATGTTTGCAATACATTCTCTATTATTTTTTAACCACTTTTAAACATAAAACAGCAATTGAGTATGATTGATTCATAATCTGGAAAAAATTTTAATAATAATAGTTTCATATAAGCTGGTAAGTGATACAGTAAACGCACGTAATCTTACCGTCATATATGATGGCAAAGAAATGTTAAACTTTTCAAATGATGCAAGTCTACATTTTAAATTATTGCCCATTATCATTAACATGAATTTGCGTTTTATTGACGGCCGAGACTGATACCAGTTTTCGTGAAATGCCATATCTGTCATTTCTGTACTCTAAATCAGATGGAAATTAACGCATGATAGATTATAATTGTTAATCAGAAATACCTTTCGATATAACTTCAGGAATGTTTATATTTCATAAATGTTTTCTATTAAAACAAAAAAAGTATGTAACAATATCTTTTATAAATAATATTCAGTATTCCAAAAATTCTTATTTTGTTTATTTTATCACGTTATATATATTCGTCAGAATGTATGTGACAAGCGGTGGCCAAAGAATGCTGCAAATCTCTAGCGCAATCATTGAGACAATTCTTAATTACGTAAAAATAAATATTATATATAATAAAACTTACTGCATCTAATAATTTTTGTACATTAGAACACAGAATGTAAAATTGTATCATTTCGCCAGAAGCAAAGAAAACCATCGCAACCCGTTCAACAACAGTCTTTAGCAGGTCCTGAAGAATTATGAAAGAAAAAAGAAGTACGTCATTGCACTTACCTGCATATTGTAATTTATGCAAATAAATAAATAACCGATTTCAAAATTTATTCTCTTTTAATTATGCTTGTAATTTTTTAATGTAATTTCGAGATCAAATGCGTCTAATATTAATAAATTTTGCAAATTGAGTAGTTGTAAATTATTACAAAGAAATGTATTGCATGTGAAGCACCGTCTATAATTCTTATTTCCTTAACATTTACACGTTTTAAATTACAAGACAAAGATTTTTAAAACATCTGATGTTAGCAAATATTACTTACTGTATTACTCAACATGACTCCGATAAAGGAGAACCGTAAAATGTTACTTATATAAATTAAACAAAAGTTTGAGGACAGCAACTTCTTTAACATAGACGACATGCTGAAAGAAATACAAAGGATGCAATATGTATACATGTAATTCAAAATAAATAGTACTAAAAAGATATTTTAATTGCAGGAATGGTAATTTGACAATAATTGAGCGAGCTGTGAAGTAAAAGTAGTTTCAAGATATAATTTATTATCAACGAACATTTAGTGTACATATTCGCTTGCTACTTACCGAATCACTGTGTTGTGATGCCGACATATCGCTCTCATCTCAATTTCTGCCCATGAGTCAGTCCCAGGATAAGTTTCCTTTTCAGAATTATCACGTTTGCCCTGCGAATTTCCTTTCCGAAATATTTCTTCAAGTTTTACCGAGATGTAGCGATATTGCGCTGTCATCAACATCACGAAATTCAACGTATAGATATCTACAGCGGCTTTCTTTATAATAACGTACACGCTGCAGAGCACCAGCAGCAGACCTCCCGACAGGAAAATTTTCGTCGAGAACGGTTGCTTGGAGATGGCGAACGGTAATCTGAAATCCTCGTAGAAGAAGGTACTCTTTTTAAAGGCCGCCGTGAGCGGCATGCCGATCCAAATTATCGCAGTCGTTACGCTGGACATCCAGTAATACTTGAACGGGGAATACATCAGTTTTAGAGACGCCATCACAACGCGTCTCATAGTCTCGTCCTGGACGCGAAGAATGTCGTTTATATTCTGAATCAACTGTACGATCAGATCACGGTGCGAATGAATACGGGCGATCATGAAGAATATTTCGATGATAAACACGGTGCCGATCATGCCCTCGCTTATAGCTTTCTTTTTGGACACCATGATGAACCCGAGGCAAAATCCAGTGATTATGGCTAAAGTCATCAGCCATATAACGGCGCTGTATATCCTCCAGCCAATGGGGAATCGCGAGTTATCCGTTGTCATCGGAAACAAATTGCCGGAAATCAAGTTTATTCGCATATTTAGAAGATTTACGCTTTGGAAATCCATCATCTCGACACTCTGTTGTTTTTGAAGAGTGTCCTGTCAAACGTGCCGTATAAAAATGGACCGATTTTTCAGAGGTTTCGATGCTCGTGTGTCATTCTATACCACCGTGTGTTTAAAACTGAGTGTGACCGAAATTGAAGTGTACGCTCATGCCGGACAAGTGTACGTCATTATGGTTAATTTGGAAAAAATTGACTGGTTTAGTCGACTAATTCCTAAAGACATCTTTCTGAAAATTTTCTCTTTAAACACAGAGGGAAAAGAAGTTTATAATGACACTTAATGGCCAAAGTTAGTATAACTAGTTCTTGAGACAAATAGCTACCTTTAGTATTAAACGTACTTACTTCTTTATTTGCATGCCATCGTCGCGCGCATGTTGTTTTCTATCGAAAAGAAAATGAACAGTTTAATTATCGGATGTAAAAATCGTTGGTAAGTCATTATCAATTTTCGGAAATCTATTATTCTTACTTTCTTCTGATTGTTATTAATACATTGTGCGACGTTGTACGTACATATTAGTTATATTTTCGTTTTTTTTGTAATTATTGACGATTTCTATGGTCATTGCCTAGATTAATTATTGCAATATGTCTCTCATTGAACAATAATTTTCTACTCTTTATACAGCTAAGTAATGAAGAAGTTCATCAATAAATGTTGCAATGAGAGTTTATTGCAATTGCAATAATTATCCTTATCTTCCTCATTAGGTTTACTACAGTATGATATATAGGTATTTATGGATTTTGTTGTAATTTGCATTGCGATGTGAAGAAGCAATATAATTCCTTGTCGATTATTGTAGAATTGTAGAGCAGTGAAATTTCAGAGAATCGAAGAATTTTAATATGTCTAATATGAATCTCATCAACGGAAAAATATGCATTAATCTACAACGTGCTAAACTAGATTTGGATGTATCAATATCATTTTACATAACATTTTGAAGTGAGTATTTTAAAGTAAATTTTCTTCATATCAGATGATCTATGAGAAGAATGATTTCTAAAACAAAAAGTTAAATGTGTGATTATAAATAACTCATATACAAAAGTGCAACTAATTCCTGTATAGATTTATTTAAATACATAAATCGTTAAAATATTTAATTTGTGATGTGTTGTTTTTAATTTCTATTTTGATCTTTTTTTTAATGTTATTTTGTAAAATTACATCATAATAATATTTACAGATATTTCTAATATAATTACTAATTTTAATTAAATTAGCCACAAATTTATTACCATTAGTTTCAAAAATAAAGTTTTGATTTCAGAAATGCCGCATTTAAGTAATCTATATATCCTTCATTACTATTCATGTACTCGTAAGAGAAGAAGAGCAATCGAATACGATTGATTTAAGATCTAAAAGATTGCCAGAAGAAATTTGGAGAAACACACAGACATAAAATTCTAATATAATATCATTACTGGTAAAAATATAGAAAATACATTAACTCTCACCGTCATAAATGAGGGTAGAGACAAATTAAATTTCTTGCACGTCGAGAGCTTGCACTCTAAATTGTTACTTATTATCATCAACATGAATGTACGTTGCACAGATGGTCCAAACTGGTACCACTTTTCGTGAAATGCTATATTCGTCATTTGCTGACTCTAAATGAAACATACAAAAATAATAAATAATTAATTCATATAATTACTAATTATTGTTCATAAATACTGTTGCTGCATGCAATATTTAGATCAAAACTTAAGAGTCACAAATTAAATATATGTATATTTGACAATTATTTTTTTAAATGTACAAAGATAGAGAAAAGAATAGAATTAGTAATCTCTATATATATCAAAATGAATGTATGTATGTATGTATGTTTGTCCGCTATGTAAATCTACAGTTTTTAAATTAAAACAACCAAATTTGCTATAGTATCTCATGATACTCTAACTTAGACCGTAGAGGGTTTTAAGAAGGGGTCTGAGCCCGGGGACAAGGGGCCCCCATACAAAATTGTCTAAAAAAGGTCCTTTTAAAAAAAAATTTTTTGGGGGTAAATATTAGTATTCGGGGAAAAAACATCGTCTACGGTCTAATAAATTAGCCCGTAGAGGGTTTTGGGAAGGGCTCGAAGCAAGGGGAAAAGTTCTGTTGGGAAAGAATGCTTATATTAGCATCAGTTGCGTTTAAAATTTGACGATCGATTTAATTTGTGATATTATTATTCTATCATGTTCGACGTAGAGTATAGAACTGAAAAATTAAACGTTCTCTAAAAAAGACGATCATCGTTTTGCTTGAGCCTTCACGCTGAGAATTTTCCTGTGCCTGGGATATCTTTCTTTTCTACGCAATGCTGATCGTTCTCTGGATATCGAATTTCCGTGATTACAAATACGAAAAACAGCTTTTATTTCGTCAATCTAGGAGGTCAGATAATAATAGATATAGCATTAAAATTATATATCTTGAATTAAAATATGTTTGACAGATTGAAAATTGTTTTCTAGAAATTATTAAGCATTGCAGATATTACATTTCTTACTTTCCAGTTAGGTTTATAATTTAGATATTAAGATGTCTCCCCAAAAAAGAAGTTCAATTGGGAAAATTTCTACTAATGCGAAACGAAAAAAGACCGAGAGGGAAAAAAAGCATTAGAAAAACATTGTTAAAAGCCAAAAAATGAAAGTGAGCAAAAAATGGCGGGTCAGCGGATCGAGGCTACATCCGCGCGATGCGCGGGCAAAATAAATATATATCTCTCTATATATATAGAGATTTTAGAGAGAAAAATATAACTTAAAGTAAAAAAAAACCGTCTACGATCAAAAAAGTAAGAGAGGGTTTAGATAGGGGTCTATACTAAAAAGCTTTTTTTCTAAATTTAATTTTAATAATAAAAAATAAATGAAGACGCCGGCCGGCGGAGGGTCGGCGGAGAATTGGCGGAGGATCGGTGGAGTGGACGCAGGCCAGCGGAAGGTTGGCGGAGAATCGGCGGAGGATCGGTGGAGTGGACGCCGGCCGGCGCCGCGGCAGAGGATCGGCGGAGGATCGGCGGAGGATCGGTGGAATAAGCCGGGGAAAGGTTAATATAATCAATGTATAAATGAATATAGTTATAATTTTAAAAACTTACTATGAAAAAAATAAGTTTTTGTAAATATTATATTACAACTTACCGCATCTAGCAATTGTTGAACGCAAGAACACAACATGTATAATTGCACTATTGAGCCACACGCAAACATGACAATCGAAAGAGCTTCCGGCAAATTTGTCGATGGTACCTGAAGACATGTAAAAATATATCATTTATATAATATAATTTATAAATAAATAAATTATATATATACGGGGCATTCTTTGTCAAATCGGACACGCCCCCTGTCCAAAATTGAGGGCAACCGAAAAATTTCTTTTAGGGCTTATTTTATAGCTATATGCATATAATACTTTCGTTTTAACTCTGGTCTTTTTGAAAAACCAATATGGCGAACCCAATATAGCGGCCAAAACCTGGGGAAACTGAACTTTAAAAAGCAATATCGCTCATTAGAGCGTACTAAAGCGGTTGCTTTTTTATGAAATCCAGTGGTACAGTGTTTTCTTCGTCCCTGTGGTAATGAACAGTATAAGTCTCAGTTAATGATATCATCATTTTCTACCATTTTCTTGGCATTTGGCCACCATTTAAATTCCGCCATTTTGAAATTTGATATTTTTAGTACAAATTCGTTACGAGGGACGGAGAAAACACTGTACCACTGGATTTCATAAAAAAGCAACCGCTTCAGTACGCTCTAATGAGCGATATTGCTTTTTAAAGTTCAGTTTTTCCAGGTTTTGGTTGCCATATTGGGTCCGCCATATTGGTTTTTCAAAAAGGCCAGAGTTAAAACAAAAGTACATACATATAGCTATAAAATGAGCCCTAAAAGAAATTTTTCAGTTGCCCTCATTTTTGGACGGGGGGGGGGGTGTCCGATTTGACAAAGAATGCCCCATTATACATATTTATATCAACCGATAACAATTGTCTACAATGCACTTATATATTAACTGTCAACATTAATAGAATCATTAATTGAGTAATTAGCGTTTGTTACTTACTATACTCAACTTGATACCGATAAAACAAAACCGTAAGACGCTGATCACATAGATCATACTGAAGTTCAAAGACAGTAATTTCTTTAACATAGATGATAAGCTAAAACAAAGCTCTCGTATACATAAGATATATCATAAAATATTTTATTAATATTCTATATTTAGAATTTAGTTTAAATATAGAAATTCTATTAATCCGCCAAATCTTTATTTCTTGTATTGCTCAACCTTCGAGAAACATTTTCGTCTTATATTATGTCGCAAATTACTTCATTATTAATACATTTGATTACATTTAATTTTAAATTATTAAAATATGTGACAAAATAATAACACAATTAAACATAAAGCTACATAAAAGTGCAATCTGGTTTTTTAAAATAAAAATTAAGAGATCGAGAAGAAAATATCAAGTCCATTTTTAAAATTCCTTTAATATATAATTGGCCATTGTCAATGCATTCTTATAAGTATTTTCTCTTAAGCAATAAGTACGTTTTAGCTTTAGCAAAATTTATACTTACTGAACGACAGTGTTGTGATGTCGACATAACGCTATCATTTCTTTCTCCACCCATCGATCTATTCCGAAGCAGTACTTTTGACGAGATTCATCGAAGTAACTTAGCGGGTTTCCGTCTCGAAATATTGTCGCGAGTTTTGTAGAGATAAATCGATACTGCGCCGTTATCAGTAGTACAAGATGTATCATATAAACATCCAAGCTGACTTTTTTTACAAAAATGTACATGTTACCGATCAGTAGGAGGATGCTGCCCAGTAAAAAGACTTCAAACGAGAAGGGCTGCTTGGAGAAGACTGCTGGCGTCCTGTAGTTCTCGTAAGAGAAGGAAACCTCTTTGAAGATCAACAGAAATGGTAAGCAGGCCCACACGAAGACACCCAACCAGCCAGACAGCCAGTAAAACTTGAGCGGATTCTCCATAGGCTGCAGAGTCGTTGTCACAACGTTCTTCATAGTCTCGTCCGCAAAGCGTAGAGTGTCGTTCAGTTTCCGAATCAGTCGATTCACCAGCTGCCTGCGCGAGTGAATCCGCGCGGCCATAAAAAACACATCTACAGTAACTACACAGAGAATTGTGCCATCGTTCAGCGCTTTTTCCCGTGATACCAGGATCAGTCCGGCAATTAACACGATTGTTAGAACTATTTCAATCAGCCACACCAATACGCTGTATACCCTCCATGTTGTAGGAAATCGCGAGTCACCTGGTTTCAAGGGCAGCAAGTTGCCCGAGAGAACGTTTAAGCGAACGTTCAGGGGATTAACGTTTTGAAAATCCATATTCTCGGCAATTCTTCTTTGTGATTAAAGTTAGACAATGGGCTTTCGTTTTAAATATTCGTGATATTTGGATATAGTTTACGTACGACTGCCACTATATGTTTAATACTAAAGCGGTACAATATAGAAGGGACAACATAGAAGCTGTTCGTCCCATATTATGATCTTATCATCGCGCGCACGCTTCTTTTCGATTTATACGTCGAATTTCTGTAGCGTTTTGAAAGTCGCCCTCAGCCGATCATGGATCTACAGCTATTCATTAGTCCCCTTCGGTCACTACTTTTCTGCTGGGCTGTCATTGGTATATTATACGTTATCGTACAAAGAGACAGAAGATATTCTGTTACTTTCAATCGCAATTAAGCAGAGACATCAATAATATTTTCTCGAATAAAGACTTAGAGAGATATTGTCGCAGGCAAATGAAGAAGTTTATGGCTAAATGTTGCAATAATATATGAATATTTATAACAGTATGATCTGTTTCATTATGTTTATTGTAGAGAGATGCACGTGACTGTAAACTTCCTATTACTGTGAAGGAACGATTATCTTATAGCACTTCGTCGACCGTTGCGAAGTATCGAAACCTGACCATGTCTCAAAGTGAACTTCGTCAACTTGAGACTACAGATTAACCTGGTTTAATACTGCGAAATACTACTGCAAACATTTCAAAAGGGGCTTATCTACGAATTAAATCCTCATATCCTACAAGCTGATACTTCAGGTTTGTCCTCAATTTTTTATTTAATAAAAAGACCGTAGGAAAATTAAAAAGTAGAAGATTTTAATATATTGTGACAATATAACGATAATTATTGTACTAAATTCAATACAGATATTGCTGTTACATAAATAGATACAAATTAAATATTGCGTTTAACTTTGCAAATCTATAAATGCTATAGTAAACTGTATATACTATTAAAGACAGTAGATTTTTGAGAGATAAGAATTGGTTTCTTTATAAAATGTTATAATTTTATCATTAACCGCATATTAAATATTATGTCACATAAAAATATTATAATACATTGTAAAAACACATTTTCTATGTTGATAAATAAACTTTTATTTTTCCTAAATTCTATAATAAAAAGACATACCTTTGCAACAAATATTACTTTTATTTTGATATTATATTCTGATTTAACTATTAATTTTTTAATTTACAAGTGATAAACATTAATAGTATATTGTGCACCAAGGGGAGAAAGTAGCGTTTTTCCTCGAAAAAAGCTTTTGACCCGAGGTACACACGATATTTTTCACAACACCTTTACGGAAATGTTCGACTTCCATGCCTAGAAAGGGGCGAAAGTGGCCAATTTCACGCCAGGGCTTACTTTCCTCCCTAGGGAAGAAAATTGATACTTTCCACCCGGTATAGCGGACGGAAAGTTGTTACGGAAAGTATCAATTTTCTTCCCTAGGGAGGAAAGTAAGCCCTGGCGTGAAATTGGCCACTTTTGCCCCTCTCTACAGGCATGGAAAGTCGAACTTTCCGTGGAGGTGTTGCGAAAAAGCTATTTGTCACTATTCCTTATACGAAAATAAAAACTACAAATATTAATAAAACTAAAAAAGTTTTCCACTTATAACATAACAATAATAGTTACTATATATTTCAGAAATATATATTATTGCCTTTGTCATTTCTTATCGCATTCTTAATAACAGAAGGGCAATAGAATATGATTGATTTAAAACCTAAAAAGATATTTGAACAAAAATTATACAACACTACCTATTATTTTTTTAAATACTGATAAAATAAGCTATGATAAATTTATAGCACATATTATTCATAAATCTTACCGACATGAATGAAGGTAAAGATAAGTTGAAGTTTTTAAATAATGAAATTCTAAGATCCATATTGTTACTAGCCATTATCACCATCATGAATATACGTTTTACGGAAAAATTGAATCGATACCAGTCTTCGTGAAATGCTTTATCTGTTATGTCTGAAGTCTAAATTTGATACAAACAAAATAATACATTTTATAATTTTCAATTGTAGAATATGCTCAATTTAATAATTTATGTTCATAATTGGACATATTTTTTACTTAAATAAAATATTTTTTTAACATTTCTAATCAAACACGGACTACGTTTACACAGCGGCTTATAATCTGGTTTAATAACTGCCGTACACTATCCAATCCAAAATTATTCTTCTTTTGATTCTAACGATCATTTAAATATGTACCTATTTTGGTACTCTGAACATTACAGTTTTTGGATATCTTTAATATTAAGCGAGATATTGCAAGTTAAAGTTTGAATAATTTCTCAAATCAAGCACCCATAAATGTCTTCATATTCCGCAAATGAGAAAGGCATCGCTTTGAAGTACTATTTTGAAGTATTAGCTATATTTACTAAACCATAGCAAATACAACAAAAGTTTACGTACATTTTTTATCCTACTCAGGCTTCTCTTTCACCTCCTTCTAGTTGGTTGACCTTACTTTTCGGTACCTCTATTATACATATATATGAATATACTAAAAGTTGTAATTTAAGTATCAAAAAAGGCTCATATCTAATTGTAAATGATTATTATGATCAAAAGAAGAAAAATTTTGGATTGGATAGTATACGGTAGTTAATTAAACCGGATTATAAGCCGCTATGTAAACATAGTCATGGTTAAAAAGATTATTAGCTATTTAACTTGCTCATAAATATAGCGAGTATAAGTCATTTAACAAAAAAAAGAGAATTAAATCCTGTCACCGATTTAAAAATTATTAAGAAACTTTTACTCTTGAATAAATGTAATGAATAATGATATATGTTAAAATAAATCTTACTGCTTCTGATAATTTCTGAAAACAATTACACAATATATAGAACTGCGTTATTGAACCGGATCCGTACATAAAGACCATAGAACCTTCCAAGAGAGACGCCGATATCTGAGGTTTGACAAACATCGCTGCTATACTATAACTGATAGTAATTTGAAATAATTCAATAGCAGTGCTTGTTACTTATATCTGCAATGTATAATTGCGAACGCATTTCTAAAGTAACTGATGTCATAAATTATTACTCACTCTACTTAACATGACACCAAGAAAGCAGAATCGAAAAACATTATTCACATACATAATAACGATATTTACAGATAGTAATTTCTTTAGCATTAACGTTATGCTGAAACAGAGAATGCATCTATATCAACAATATTATATAAAATGTTAGTACAGAGAGTATTAATGTATTGATATATTATAGAATGCCATATTACATTACTTGTAATGAAATAGAATTTTACATTAGGTTACTTAAGTGCACTTACTACACCATATTGTTGTGTTGCCGACATAAGTTCTTTATCTCCTTCTCTATAGACGAATCTACCCTAAAATTACTTTCTAGAACATTGCAGTTATCTGCTTGTTGGCTACAATTCCGAAATGCCAATACAAACCTCGAAGCAATGTATTGATACTGCGCCGTTATCAATGATATCAAATGCGTAATATAAACATCCACGCTGACCTTCTTTACAAAAATATATATATTGTTGATCAATGTTATCACGGTACCGATCAGATAAATATCGACGGAAAATGGCTCCTTGGAATAAACGCCCGGTGCTTTAAAATCCGAGTAGTAAAATTGATTTTTTTCAAAAATCAACGGAAGCGACATGCAGCACCAGAAGGAAGCGGAAAACGTGCCGATCACTAAGTAAAATTTGAATGGAGTCTCCATAGGTTTTATATTCGTTATTACGATATTCCTCATGTTCTCGTCTCCAATGTTCAACGTATCATTCAGTTTTCCTATCAGTTGCTCTACTAGTGCTGTCTGCGAGAATATTCGCATGATTACAAAGTTTGCTTCCGCTATGACGATCAAGATAATTATTCCGTCCATTATTTTCTCTATCGGCACGAAGAAGCAACCGAGGATTAATGTGACTACGTAAAACAGTTCAAACAACCACACGCAAGCGCTGTATATCCTCCAGAATGTTGAAAATGACGAATTGTTGGTCATCGGTAGCAGATTGCCCGAAAGCAAGTTTAACCGAACGTTTAAGGGATTTACGCTTTGGAAGTCCATTGCTGCATTAACTCGGTATCGCGAGAACTTTATAACGCGTATAGAAATTGTTCTGTAAAGTTAAAAGTGTAATAATTGTGAGACGTTGAATGATCCATTCTATTTCTTATTTATGCATTTTTTTTCGCGTCCATGCATCAAATAAAACTCACTAAAAGTGGCCAGATTAAGACTTAATTCAGATTTCGTAATATTATTTTAATGTTACAAGAGGTATTTTACTTAAAATTATGACAAAACTTAATTAGCAATATTTCTATTTAAACTAAAGTTTTTTAAAGTAAAGAAAGATAGTTTTTAGTTACAGTTGTTTTTAATATACTGTCTTATAGAGGAACTACCTTCAGTATACGTTAGAGAAATATGACAATTCACAGTGCGAGTATCTTACCCTTGTTTCACATTGATGCACACGCTCCTTTCTGTCTAGAAGTAGGTATGCGAAGTATTTCTGACGATATTTGACGATAAAATTGTACTAATGCGCACTTCGAACAATTTCGTAGCCCCCTTTGTATTATTTCTATCATTTATCTATATATTATTCATCTTCACGTGACGGTATATTTAAAGCGGAAACAAGTTTCTTTCCTTATAATCAGAGTTTGTCCTATAATTGGAGGGGTGCATCGCGGATGAATTATCGGTAATAACGTAGGGGTGTACTGGGTAGCTGTTTATTTAGAAAGACGATATTTATGATATGTACGAAATATTGTACCTATAGAAGTTTATAAAGAAACATCGCGATATGAATGACGATTTATAGAGGATATAGGTCTCACTATATATATTCACTGTCGAACGCGACTGTGATCTTACTTAGCAATTATTAATGCGCTATAAAGCGACTATTATCTTATGGTACATTGTCAGTCCAAGAATGCTGCGGAGTCCTCACAGACTCACAAAATCTAAAATACGCACAAAATGATCTTGCCTGACACGCGCAAAGTACTCCGACCAGTCTGTACAATATTTAACGATTCTATCGGTTGCAAGCTGATCCTTAATGTAAGTTGTCATTTTTATTTAATTACTATTTGATGTTCTATCAGTGATAATTTTTAAGAAGTAGGTAAAGACGAGTATCAAAATTCCCTTTTTTGTTGTGTGACAGGAAATTGAGATAGTAAGATTTCTCTCGACGTCAACGCTTTACTCTTCGAAGAATTGTCGAAAACTTCACGCTTAATGTTAATCCTCAATCCTTGTGTCTGTATGTTTGTGTGGTTTAGTGTCTTAGGTGTTCGTTTAATTTCGCGCGTATTAGCAAGCGCCGTCGAGTTTCGGAGACGCGTGCGTGGAAAGATCGATAATAGTTGCTTTCCATTTACACTCAAGTGATCTAAGTCACTCAGTTATGTGAGTATTTTATACTCAGGTAAGATATGTCATTTTGTATTTACCTGCTTATTTTGGTGACAAAGCTATCGCATAATAATACAGATTCATAGCCTCACTTTTAATGTGAGTCTATTAGATTCATTAAAGCACATGGTCTCGATTGTGGATAAAAACTCAGTTGAATCTCACTTGCCAGCATGCAAAAAGAACGTGACGTCACAAGTGAGAATTATCTGAGTTTTGATGTAAATGGAAAGCAGCTATTATCGATCTCTATCGAGCAGAGAACCCAGCGAGAGGGAAACGGACCGCGTAGCAATCAGGAAGAAGGGAAGAGACATTGCCCTTCCGTCTGTTGAAGCGTGCGGTTGGCCTTCGAGGAGTTAATTGTAAATTTCGAGGAGCTCAATTGTAAATTAGTATATTTAAGTGGATTGCTTGTTAGTATCTTGATGTCTCGGGAATTATCTCAAATTTGGACGGCGTCGGTCGCCGGAGAGCCTGTGCCAACAATTGTGGGAAATCCGTTAGTAAAATCGAACGTCCGTAAGTGAAATAAATTTATATTCTTTATCTCAACTTCTTGTAAATCTATTTTCCTTGGGTCCACCAACTGATCCTGTTGTAATAAATTGCAAACACATGTCTCATATTCATAAATAAACTTGTATTTTTCCTAAATAAGGAGATATATCTTTGTAACTAGTATTACTCATATACCGAATTATAGTCTCTAATTTTTTAATTTTTAAGTGATAAATAATATTAATTGCTATTTGTTATTATTTTTTATGCTAAAATAAAAATTTTAATAATAATCACAAATTTTAATAAAAAGCAAAAGAATTTTTCGTATTTATAACATAATTATAATTACCATTTTAGGAATATATATCATTGCCTTCGTCAATTTTTATTTCATTTTTAATATCAGAAGAGCAAATAAATATGATTGATTTATAAAAGATATTTCAAAATTATAGAAAACTATCTTTTATTGACAAAATAAATTACTAATTACATAGCACGTATTGATCATATATCTTACCGACATAAATGAAGGTAAAGATAAGTTGAAATTTTCAAATAATGCAATTCTAAGATCCATATTATTATACTAGCCATTATATCAGCCATCATATCAGGAATGTACGTTTTAAAGGCTGAGTCGATTTCAGTCTTCATAAAATATATACTTCGTCCGTTATGTCTGTACTCTACATTCAACAAAAACGAAATAATTATACAATTTACAATTTTTAATTATATTATACTCAACTTATTAACTTTATATTTATAATTATTCATAATTATATATAATAATACAATAACTTTTAGTTAAATACAAATATTTTTGTTAACATGGCTATTGAAACATGATTAGAAGGATTAATAATAATAACTATTTTGCTTATAAATATTGCGATTGTGAGTAACGACTCGAAAAAGAGAATTAATTTCTGTCATTAATTTAAAAATTATTAATAAACTTTCACTCTTGATCATGCTTAACGTTGCACGTTAAAATAAATCTGCTTCTGATAATCTTGGAAAACAAGCACACAATATATAGAACTACATTACTGAGCCGGATCCGTACCGGATGATTACCATTAATTCTTCTATGAAAGACGCCGATATCTACAGTATCATAAACATCGTTGTTATACCATAACTGATCCAATAACATTATATATTATATTTAAATAATCGTGCGAATGTATTTTTAAAGTGATGTTATAAATCGTTACTCGCAGTAGTCAACATGACACCAAGAAAGCAGAAACGAAAAATGTTATTCACGTATAATATGAAGGAGACATTTACAGCTAATAATTTCTTTAACATTAATGTTAGGCTAAAACACAATACATTTATATCCATTATATTACAAAAGGTAAATGAATATATTTACCTATATGTTGTGTTATAGAATTCCATATTATGTTAGGTATATATATATAATTTTTGAATTATATACACATATTATAGATAAAATGTGTGTATAATTCAAAATTTTCAGACAATTTGCAATATTATTAATCAATTGTAGATAACGCACTTTTACTTTATATAACTTCGATATGTTGCCGACATAAAATATTTTACCTCCTTCTCTGTGGAAGAATCCACTCTGGAATTATTTTCTGGAGAACTACTGTTATCCCGCTGTTCATTGTTGCGAAATGTCGATACAAGTCTGAAAGTAATGTATTGATACTGCGCCGTTACCAATGATATCACGTGTGTTGTATAGACATCGATCGACGCTGACTTTCTTGAAAAAATATACATAGATTGGTGGCCACTGAATGGTTCTTTGGTGCACAAGGCCGAATTTTTCAAATCCACATAATAGAATTCAGTCTTTTGAAAAATCAGTAGGACCGATATACCGCACCAGATTAAGGCAGCAGTTGTGCCAATTAAGCACCAGGTAAATTTTGTGTGGCTTTTCCATGGGCTTTAGAATCTATTTATTACGATATTCTTCATGTTCTTATTTTTAACGCTTAGGATTTCATTCAATTTCCGTATCAATTCTTGCAACAGTGTTGTGCACGCGTGAATTCGTGCAATTACGAAAACTGCTTCTGTCATGACGACCAACGATATAACTCCATAGTTAAACGCTTTAGCTTTCGGTACTAAGAAACAACCGGGGATTAATGTAACCTTGTAAACCACGTGGAACAATCACACGAAAAGAAGTTGTATATCTTCCAATATATTGAAAATAAACAAAAATTGTAAAATAAAAAGCGTAATAATTGAGGTTTCGATTGATTCTTTCTATTTCTTCTTATTTATGCAGTTTTATTCTGTCCATGAATTAAATAAAATTCAGTAAACGTGGACACATTAAGATTTAATTTATATAGATTTTGTAATATTACTTTATTTTAGTACTCGAAATTGTCAAAAAACTTATTTAGTTAAATTTAATTAGCAATGCTTCTTCTTAAGCTAAAATTTCTTAAAATTTAGAAAGACAATTTAATTTAATTTAACTAAAATTGTCCTTAATGTGCACATTTGTCTTATGAATGATCTACTTTCAGTACTATGTGTTAGAGGAACATGTACATACAATTCATAAGTACGTATACCTTACCTCTGTTATATTTCTATTGATGCACACACACTCATTTCTGTCCATAAAAATATACTATGCATTTCTGTTGATATTTAAAAATTACTAGTACACCTTGAACAATTAAGTAGCCCTCTTGTATTATTTCTGTCTTTTATCCATATGTTAGTCATCATCATGTGACGGCGTATTTAAAGCGGAAACAAGTTCCTTTCCTTGTAATTATCAGAGTTTGTCCTATAATTAGAAGGGGCGCGTCGCGGTTGAATTATCGGTAATAACATAGCGCTTTACTGGGTAACTAATAAATTAGAAAGAAGAGTTGTCCACTATATACGTATGAATATAAAGGAATACGTATGAATATAAGACATGTCGCGATAATGAATGGCGATTTATAGAAAAAATAGAATAGAAATTTTTCTTTGTTCTTTGGGCAAAAGCGATTGTGCGTTTACTTGTATAATTATCATCATGCGCTATGAAGCGACGATTATCTTATAATACATTAGTTAATTTAAGATTATCAATTTCCTCAAAGCCACAAATCTAAAATCCGCGCAACGTGACATTGCCTGACACAAGATACTTCGTCATGCCAATCTGTGCAATTTTCCACGATAATTCTTCGTCTGTCATAAGCTGATTTTTATCGTAAATTGTTATTATAATGATTTAATTTACACTATTAGATGTTCTGTCAATGATAAATTCTCTTAGAAGTATTAAAGTAAAGCACTAATTATATAAGAAATTTCTCTTTTTATTAAAAAATGTCATTAATTAAAAATATATGGCCGGTGTTTTAAAATATGAGAATGCTACTGCAAACTTCAAATTTTATATTGCTATAAATAATCGGAAATTTTATTTCTACACAATTATCTGTCACAGTGCAATCTACATTTTATACTACATTTGCTTACTGTTTATTTAAATTCTTAATCAATTGCTAAGCTTAATACATTGTACATTGTAACATTATTTTTACTGAAACAAAAATTATGTACTTAAGATAACAGAAAGTAGCCTCACAAGCGTCATTTCTAATCTTTATATTTTAATAAGAAGTATACTTACTGTATAAAATCTGTGCAACAACGCATTCCTTAAGTTCTTAATAGCAAAAGCGCGATTGAATATGACTGATTTAAAATCTAAAATATTATGCAAAAATTTGTAATAATATCTGTTACAGTATTAATAGAATACTAGATACGTTAATGAGACATGAAATGTACATAAAGCTCACCGCCATAAATGAAGATAAAGATAAATTGTACTTTCCAAACGTTGACAGTTTAATATCTAAATTATTAGACATTATCATAAACATAAATGTACGTTTTATGGACTTTCCATATTGGTACCATCCCTCGTGAAATGCATTATCCGTTATTTCAGCACTCTAAATTAGAAATAAAGAGAAAATTATACATATCATAGAACATTTTTATTAATTACAAACATTTCTTAGTTTAATCTCATTTTGTATGTAACGTGTATATTATTTAGAAGTAGTGCAACAAAGCCTACCGCATCTAGTAACTGTTGCACACAATAACATAGTATGTAGAGCTCCACAACCCCACCGACTGCGTACGGTATAAGCGATAATCCTTCCCACAAAGTTATTGACGGTATCTAAAATTTACCAAAAAATAGAGCGCATCGGTAATATACTATCCAAGTAAAACAGAAAATCGCAATGATATCAAAATGACATAAAAAATGATGGAAAAATCTAAAAATCGTCATTTTGCCATCATTTTGACATTATTGTGACTTGCTGTTCTACCTGAGTAACTGATAAGATGCAATAACATTATGCTGTCTTTAGATTTAGCACATATTCCAAGAGTATAAATTAGTATTAAAGATTGTTACTAACTGAAATCATCATGATAGCAATACAGCAGAACCGAAAAACGTTTATTACATATATTAAACTAATATTTAAAGACAGTAGTTTTCTTAGCATTACCATTATGCTGAAACAAAAAACACCACATACGATAATAAGAAAAATAACAATTACCATTGTATCACAGGATAATTATAATAATAAATTTAAATTATACATATTGCAATGATTTTTGTATAATTTAGTAACACTTATTTATTTTTTAAATAAAATATCAAACATTATAAACCAACACAAATATTAAAAGCAGGTTTAATTAAAACTAAAGGTTTTTGGTACTTATAATATTTTCGAGAAATTTAAAAAATAATCTTACTGAATGATCGTATTATGATGCCGACATAAAGCTTTTATTTCTTCTTCTACGTAATAATTTATTTTTTCTTCTGCATTAAGATAACATTTCTTTATATTAAATTCGCTATGATCATCACTCTGAAGCAATCTATCTTGAAATATCATAGATAGTTTTAATGCGGTGTATTTATAGTGTGCCGTTATCAGCAATATCACATTTATTACGTAGCTTTCCACGCCGACTTTCTTCGTAAAAATATACGCGCTGCTCATCAGCACGATGATACTTCCAAACACAAAGATACCGGTCGTGAATGGCTCTGTGGAGTAGACAACTGGCATCCTATAATCTACGTAGAAAAAGAAATTTTTTTGAAAGGCCACTACAAACGGTGAACTACTCCACAGTACTATGGACGTCACGCCGGCCGACCAGTAAAACTTAAGGGGAATCTCCATCGATTTTATAGTCGTTGTCACTATACTCCTCATCATTTCGTCCTCCACGCTCAGAATGTCATTCAGTTTCTGAATTAATTGCTGCACCAATCCTCTACATGCGTGAATTCGTATGATTGTAGATGCCACTTCCATGGTAACCACAATACCGATTAGACCATCTTTCAGAGCCTTTTCTTTCGGCACAAAAATACACCCGGGGATTAACACGCATGTTTGCACTATTTCGAGCAGCCATACCAGAACGCTGTATATTTTCCAAAATATCGGAAACGACGAATTGTCGGCGGTCATTGGTAACAAATTGCCGGACACCAAGTTCAGCCGTACATTTAGCGGATTCACATTTTGGAAATCCATGTCATTGATGTCACTGTTTCGTAACGAATTGTACTGGAACAGAGAATGGAAAAGTAGAATATGTAAAACCAAAGAGTTGGAAATGTTTAGTAGAACCGCGGTTCTATTTATTTATGATTTAATTTACACTATGTAATTAGCTTCAAATATTGCCGCTAAAAATTTTTTATACTGTATTTATATAAAATGCACGAAAAATATAAATTTTAGCAAGTTGTCTGCAAATAAGACAATAATTTAATATAATAATAATAATAATAACAGTGTACTTAACTTAATAATATTTTGCTCAAAACTAATGTTTCTTTACAGCTATCGTCTGTTAGCAAGGATTATCGAAAAAGCACGTACACACTTTATAAAATCATCAGTGTGAGGAATAAACAGAGAATGTGCCGTTATATTCAACTATGTTCACTTACGCTTCTTTTTGTGTCTACAGTACAATGTATGACATTTCCACCAGCATTGAAAGTTATTCGCAAAATACGAGTGATTTATTATTCCTCTTGAATTTCTATTTCTCTTTGTCCTTTGTGAATATATCATGGTGTCATACGATGACAAGCTACGATCTCTCAGCGCAAGAATGTCCAAGAGTATTCTAATGTAATTATTATCTATAATTTCACAAACTACTTGATGATGTTACTACTGCTACATATTGAGACTCAGAAAGAGTCCCTAAGGTGGCTTATTTATTTTTGATAAACATAGAGCTGAAAGCAACCGTGAAATTCCTTGTAATTAGCACTAGACCATACAGTGATCATTATCTTATCGCTCATTATTGATCAGTGCTATGCGCCGCAAAGTCCAGAAAAGTCACAGTACTTATTTGACAGTATCTTACTCGTATGTCATCGACAAGAAATTGTGATATATCTGATATACTAAATTCAAGTGCTGGAAATGCTAATTTTATTTTATAAACTATTTTGCACCAATTTTACGAATGTTCACAGACTGAACAGTAAATTAATTTTCTTTCATTATAGTGTGTTTCTCATTGCACTAAACAACAAATCGATTTTGATAAATATGTTAAAATAATAATGTATTTACTTAACTTAGATATATGTCATTAAAAATATTTGTTGGAAAAAGTGTGTTGGAAAAAACAAAATTCACACAAAAATATTATTATTTAGGCGATCAAGATCCAGTCCGACTGAAGGTAACTTATCTCTACTTAATTGAAAAATATTTTTAATAAAGTTTGCTACTACTTTAGAATTACTTGTTTGTTTTAGATTTGTAATAAAATAAAAATACAAATTATATTAAATCTTAGGCATTAATATGTTATCATAAATTAATAATTTAACATAAATGTTTGCTTCTTACAGTTGCTATTTTAGTCTACCTTTTTATTTTGCAGAAGATTTAAAAATTATAACAGTAAATAGTAATGTATAAATTTTTATCGATTTATAGAACATAAAGATATTGGAATATTATCGATATATTATTTATCAAATATCTTTATTATTATTTTTTGCTTTATTGCTAAGAATTTATAAAATGCTTCTTTTCATACCTTTTCCCTTATGTTTCATTCTTTCGACTCTTTTTTTCTCTTCTTTCTATATATTTAAAAATTTCCATATTTCTTCTCTGTTCCATTCCTCAAATTTCTTAACCATTTCTTCTCTATTTCTTTTTCTTCTCTTTCTTCTCTCTCTGCTTCTGTTCTAACAATTCCTTCAGCTTAATTTCTCCTTTCTTCCGTGTATTTTTCTCTTCTTTCTTTACCTTTCTTCCATTTCTTATAAATCTTTTGTACTTTTATTTTAAAATATGAAATATAAGAATGTTATTGCAAACTTCACGTTTTATATTTGTTATAAATAATAAGTATTTTTATTTCTACTAAATTCTCTATTACAGCGATATCTACATTTTATACTAATTTTTCTTATTGTTTATTTAAATTTTTAATAAATTTTTAAGCTTAACGTTATACACTGTGCACTGTAATATTATTTTTACTGAAACAAAAATTATGTACTTTAGAATAACATAAAGTAGCCTTACAAATTTGTTTCTTAACTCTCTTTGTATTTTATTTATATAATAAGAAGTATACTTACTCTGTAAAATCTATACAACAACGCATTTTTAAGTAGTTTTTAATAGCAAAAGCGCGATTGAATATGACTGATTTAAAATCTAAAATATTATACAAAAATTTTTTATAATATCTTAAAGTATTAAAAGAATACTAATAGATACAACACATGGAATGTACATCAGACTCACCGCTATAAATGAAGATAAAGATAAATTGTACTTTCCAAACGTTGACAGTTTAATATCTAAATTATTAGACATTATCATAAACATAAATGTACGTTTTATGGACCTTCCATATAGGTACCATCCTTCGTGAAATGCATTATCCGTTATTTCAGCACTCTAAATTAGAAATAGATATAGAGAAAATAGAGAAAATAGATATAGAGAAAATGATATATATCATAGAACATTTTTATTAATTACAGATGTTTCTCGGTTTAATCCCCTTTTATATGTAACGTGTATATTATTTAGAAGTATTGCAACAAAGCCTACCGCATCTAATAACTGTTGCACACAATAACATAGTATATAGAGCTGCACAACCCCACCGATTGCGTACATAATATGCAGGAATACTTCCCACAAAGTTACGGATGGTATCTAAAATTTACCAAAATATACAACGCATCGATAATATATGTTAACTGATAAAATGCAATAATATTATGCTGTCTTTTATAGATTTAGCAAATATATTCCTAGAATAATTGGTATTAGAGATTGTTACTCACTGAAATCAGCATGATAGCAATCCCGCAGAATCGAAAAACACTTATTACATATATTAAACTGATATTTAAAGACAATAGTTTTCTTAGCATTATCATTATGCTGAAACAAGAAACACCACATATGACAATATGATGTTACAGTAAAGGATAAAATAATAATAATAATAATCATGATTAAAGAATCAGTATTAAAGAATAATTATAATAACAAATTTAAATTACATATTGCAATAAAATATTTAAAAAATGTAACTTCTTGTATAATTTAGTAAAAACTATATGTGTTTTAAATAAAGTATCAAACATTATGTAATGATATTATATAATAAATCAAACGAATATTGAAAACTGATTTAATTCAGATTAAAAGTTTTTCATACTTATAACATTTTTGAGAATTAAGAAAAAATAAACTTACTGAATGATCATATTATGATGCCGACATAAGGCTTTCATTTCTTTTTCTGCATAATAATCTGCATTAGGATAACATTCTTTTGTATTAGATTCGCTACGATCATCACTTTGAAGAAATCTATCTTGAAATATCATCGATAGTTTTAACGCGGTGTATTTATATTGTGCCGTTATCAGCAACATCACATTTATTATGTAGCTATCCGCGCTGACTTTCTTTGTAAAAATATACGCGCTGCTCACGAGCACGATGACACTTCCTAACACAAAAATACCGGTCGTGAATGGCTCTTTGGAGTAGACAACTGGCATTCTGTAATCTACATAGAAAAAGGAATTTTTTTGAAAGGCCACTACAAACGGTGAACTACTCCACAGTACTATGGACAGTACGCCGGCCGACCAATAAAACTTAAGGGGAATCTCCATCGATTTTATGGTCGTTGTCACTATACTCCTCATCATTTCGTCCTCCACGCACATAATGTCATTAAGTTTTTGAATTAATTGTTTCACCAATCCTCTACATGTGTGAATTCTTATGATTACTGATATCACTTCCATAGTAATCACAAGAGCTACCAGACCGTCTTTTAGAACCTTCTCTATTGGCACAAAAATAAACCCAGGGACTAACCCGCATAATTGCACTATTTCGAGAAACCATACCAGAACGCTGTATATCTTCCAAAATATCGGAAACGACGAATCGTCGGCGGTCATTGGTAACAAATTACCTGACACCAAGTTCAGCCGAACATTTAGCGGATTCACGTTTCGGAAATCCATGTTCTTGATGTCGGTGTTTCGTAACAAATTGTTCTGGAACAGTGAATGTAGCGTGTGTAAAATGAGAGAGTCGATAATGTTTAATGGAGCAGTTTTATTCATTTATCATTTAATTTATACACTACGTATTTATATATATTGCTTTAAATATTACAGCTTACAAAATTGTAAAGTACCATACTTATGTTAAATGCACTATAAGTTTTAGCAAGTTGTCTGCAAATAAGTCAGTAATTTAAGAAATTGTAGTAATAATATCAATATACTTAACTTAATGATGTTTTGCTCGGAGCTTAATGTTTCTTTATAGCTATCG
This sequence comes from Temnothorax nylanderi, assembly GCF_030848795.1. Lineage (NCBI taxonomy): Eukaryota > Metazoa > Arthropoda > Insecta > Hymenoptera > Formicidae > Temnothorax > Temnothorax nylanderi. Next base: position 2,631,496 of record NW_027249072.1, read on the forward strand.
TCTGTCAGCAAACATTATTGAAAAAGCATGTTCACATTTCATAAAATCATCAATAGATGAAAAGAGAGGAATGAAAAGAGAATGTGCCGTTGGACTTGTATTTATCTTTGCTGACATACGCTCTATTTTGTGTCTGAAAGACACATGTGACATTTCTACCATAATTATAAGTCACTCATATAATTTGAGTAATTTATTATTCCTCTTGAATTTCTGTTTCTCTTTGTCTTTCATGAATATATCGTGGTGTCATCCGATGGTAAAATACAATTTTTCACCGCAAGAATATCTCCAAGAATATTCTAAAGTAATTATTATCTATAATTTCGCAAATTACTTGAGGATGCTACTACTACTACCACATATCGATTCAGAAAGAGTCTTCTTGTACTACTATCATAGATAATAAAATAGTTTACAAATGTTTGATACGATATCCGAAAGCAGTTTCTTTCGTTTAAATATAGAGCTGAAAGCAACCGTGAAATTCCTTGTAATTAGCGCTAGGCCATGCAGTAGTCATTATCTTATTACTCGTTATTGATCATTGCTGCGCTGCAATGTCCAGGAAAGTCACAGTATCCGACAGTATTTTACTCGTATATCATCGATGAAAAATTGTGATATATCTGACATACTAATTTGAAGTGGAAATATTAATTTTATTTTATAAGTTATTTTGCCCTGTAATTTTTTATAGATGTTCACAGTTTCTAAACAGTAAATTGATTTTTTTATTATAGTGCATTGTCTTGTTGTACTACATCAAATCAGTTTTGGTATGTAAAAATTATATTATATTTGAGTAATTTAAATACCTACATGTTATTAAAAAATTATTTTGAAAAAAGTATAAAAAATTTACACAAAAATATTATTATTAAGCTTCCAAGATCCAATCTGATCGAACGTGGCACTTCTCTCTAATTAAAAAATATTTTTAATAAAATTTATTGTTACAAATTTAGAATTACTTGTTTGTTTTAGATTTGTAGTCAAATTAGAATATAAATTGTATTACATTTTAGGCATTTGCATGTTACCATGAATGTTTGTCTACAGTTGCTATTTTTTCTTTAAAAATTTTAAAAACTATAACAGTAATTAGTAATGTGTAAATTTTTGTTGATATAAAGTGAGAATATTATTATACTATATTTCTACATATTATAATCACCTTATTTGTCAAATATCTTTATTATTATTTTTCCTACTTTATTGTTAAATATTTAAAAATTTAATGATTGCTACAACTATCTAGGCAATAAATTAAAAAATTGGAGAAAGCAGTTACATAATTTGTGTTTATATATGTAAACAATCTAGTAAGTATATATACAGTAGGTATATATAATATTGTGTAATATCTAGTATAGGTATAGTATTGATATTAACATTCTATCTGTATTAGTTATTGATTTTTTTTTCTCTCAACATGTAGCATCAATAACATTGATTACGTAGAGGTACATTTAAACTGTAATCAATTTCAGGTATTTTGTCATGGATTGTCGCTACTTTATTATTTTAGGTGCCATTATTGTTGTATAGGAATCAATTACAAATCGTAATACAATTACTGGCATTTTTGTTTAATCATTTTAGGTACTTTTTTTACTAAAACACGTTAATTTTACCAAACGTAAATAAGTTGCTATCATAGAATGATTTATTTTCGTTATTAGATTGGAAGTAACAATTATAACTACTATAGGCAAGACGTCTTCTTCGTCATTTTTTTTATTTCATTTTTAAAAACAGAAGAGCGATTGAGTACGATTGATTTAAAATCTGAAAGAAAATTGGGAGAATGTTAGATTTTTTAAAAATATGACAGTATTACTGTGCACAAAAAAATAAGAAATGTACAAAATCTTACCATCATAAATGAAGGTAAGGAGAGATTAAACTTTTCAAATGTCGCAATTTTGCATTCTAAATTGTTAGCCATGATTATCAAGATAAATGTACGTTTTAACGATGGGTGAAGCAGATTCCAGTTTTCATGAAACGCCTTATCTGTCATTTCCGTACTCTACATTCTCATAATAAAGCAATATACAACAAAAAATAATATAATTATTATTACGTATCAGACACAGTTCGTAATTTACAAAACTATAATGTGTGTCTAGTTTTTTTAAATCAATACTTTATATTATTGTTATCACTAAAGCGAAAGGAGCAGTTTATGTTTATATATTATTATAAAAAGTAAATTTCGTAATAAATCAATCGATTTTATAACAGTTAAAAACAAAATAATATAAACAATAAATTACAAAAAAATTACCGCGTCTAATAATTGCTGCACACAGGAGCACAAAATATAAAGTTGCACTACTGCACCTGACGCGTACATGACAATCGAGATCGCTTCCCCAAACGTTGCAGATGTTATCTTAAATTTTAAAAAGATATATTAGTTAATATATCACAATTAATAATAATCCCTGCTATAATTCAATATAGTTATTTACATATCTTTTTATCCGATATTTCTATAAGAAGTGAGAGAGGGAAAAGAAGAGCAATTAATAATAAGAAATTCTTATTACTCACGCTGCTTAGCATGATACCAATAAAGCAGAATCTGAAGACGCTGTTTACATATATTAAACTAAAGTTTAAAGACAGCAGTTCTTTTAGCAATGAAGTTATGCTGAAAAAGAAAGCATAATATACTCGTGTTCGTAAGACAAAATCACGATACTGAAAATCACATAGATTTAAATATAAGTTTCATACAAAGGAAAATATTATACAAGCAAATACCTTAATAGGTATTAATTTGCCGTACGTTAATTAATCGTGTTATTTATATTCTAAGTACAAAAATTGCTAGACAGTTATCGTACTGACTAAATTCTGAAATACTTACTGTACCACATCATTGTGATGTCGACACAGTGCTCTTATTTCCTTTTCTTTTCTTCGATTTATTTCAGTAGAATGTTTCTTTGGAGATTCATCACCTTCATCTTCTTCTTGAAATATCACCGCGATTTTCAGCGCGATATATCTATACTGCGCGGTTATCATCAGGACCAAATGTATCATGTACACATCGACGCCGACTTTCTTTAAAAACGTATATACCGCGCTGATCAGCAGGAACAGGTTTCCTAGGATAAAGATTTTGAGCGAAAATGGCTGTTTGGAGAAAGCAGCGGGTATTCTGTAATCCTCGTAACGAAACAGATTCTTCTCGAATACCAATACGAACGGCATCGAGCTCCACGCTACTATCGACGCCACGCCGGCGGACCAGTAGAAGTTGAGCGGGGTCCTCACCGGCTCCAAAGTCGTCGTCACGACGTTCTTCATAGTTTCGTCGGCGGTGCGCAGAATCTCGTTCAGCTTTTGAATTAATTGGTACACCAGGTCCTTACGGGCGTGAATTCGCATGATCATGAAGAACATTTCTGTAAAGACTACGAAGCAGATCATGCCGTCTGTCAGAACCTTCTCTATCGGCACGTAGATGCACCCGGGCACCATCACGATCGGTATAAAGAGTTGGCTCAGCCACACGAAGACGCTGTATATCTTCCAGAAGAATGAAAAGGACGTCTCGCGGTTGATCATCGGTAGCAGGTTGCCCGAGACCACGTTCAGCCGAACATTTAGGGGATTCACGTTTTGGAAATCCATGCTCGCGACGTTGTCAATTGGAATTGTGTGATACCCTCCGTGTCTTGACCCCTTTGCACAATGCCAGGCAACAGGAAATAGGAACAGGGAATAGAAATCAGAAATCATGTATAAATGCAGAATAAAGAGTGACACAGGCAATAGACACAGAGTTTCCGTCACGTTGGAAATTCTGTGTCTATTGCCTGTTGCCAACCAATCATAGCATTTGAATTTTTTAGGTTGTAATTAACGATTTTTTGGTTATTTCCTGTTCCTATTGCCTGTTGCCTGACATTGTGCAAGAGGCTTTATATTCACTTTGTTTCACGTGTGTCTCTCTATGGCTGCGGTCCACTTGACGCTACAAATGCTTCGAAGCATTCCTCTTCTCTTTTCTTTCAAGAAAAGAAGAAAGAAGGAGAAGAAGAATGCTTTGAAGCATTTGTAGCGTCAAATGGGCCGCAGCCTATGTCGCGCGCATGTCTCCTTCCTTTCATGAAAATTATGCGCGCGGCTTTTCTATCGGAATTCAGAAATAACTCGCGGAACATCGTCGATTTTCGTTTTATTATTCCTTTTGAATTTCTATTCGATACCTGAGCTTGTATTAATTAAAATAATAGACGTCGTCATATGACAAGCAATGGTACTCTGTCCTTTTCATTATGACCAACAATGTTTCGTTCTATGATTAGTATATGTCGGTACTTCAATGTTGTCGATAATGGAGCAGTTTCTGAATAAATAACGATGTGGCGAAGTTATCTTTCAGCCTCTGCTATGAAGAAATGAAGTTTATAAATAAATGTCGCGATGTCTCTCAAGAAATAAAGACACTCAATGTACAGGACTACAATCTTTATTACATCTATCACAGGGACATCTATATATATGGCTTTCTTGTAAGTGATAATTAGTAGCTTTTTGTCCGTGTTCTACACAGCAATGATTATCTTATAGTACTTTCTTAATTGCGCGTACGACTATACCGCAGGATTGCAAGTTGCGAAGAGATCGCAGTACCTAATGCTGTTTAACGCGTACTTCATCGCGAAACGACGAAATAATTTTCTGAGTTAAATTGGTATCAAATATGTTAATAATGTTCTACACAAGGGGATGCTGGAGTGACGGCCGAACTCCGACGGGATAGCGCCATCATCTAAGAATCTAAGCGGAACTGAAAACTAAATAATTATCATAATAAAGGCTCACAAGATTAGAAATCAATCGAAGAAAATGGAACGTTGAGCCGTAACAAGGTGTTGGTGTTCATATATTCTATTTTTACGTAAAGAAGTAACGTAAAACAATGTACAATAATTTACATATATATACATATATTCCAACTTAATAGACTGCGCGCCGATTATTTGTCGGACTTGAAACACAGCAACAGCTATCTTTGGAACATTAATACCCTTCCCTCCCCGGAATTAAATCGACGCGATTTAATTATTTAAAAAACTGTAAAGAATTTATTGCGAAAAATATTACCTCAGCCAGGATTGGAACCTGGAACCTCCCTCATTCCGTGAAGGGCGTCGTACCAATTCGACTACCGAAGCATGTGGTAATATTTATCGCAATAACCGGTTAATAATAACAAACTTGAAGAAACGCATGTTTAAGCCCGCGTATAAATATAATAATAAAGGCTCACAAGATTAGAAATCAATCGAAGAAAATGGATAGTCAAAACGCGTTCGACAGTATTCGGCAATATCCGTGCCAAATGTCATGAAAAGTTTATTAACTACATCTTGCCGTTGCGGCAAAATCAACAAATTTTGATTTTGCCGCAGATTGACGCAGACGACTTGCGGCAGTCTTCTGATTGATCCATTCACTCTGCCGCACGGCGTTGCCGCAGCTCAACGCGTCTGTGGAGTCTTAGCTTAACACTTTTTACGTGTATGCGTGCGTCAGTGACGCACAATGAAGCACAAGAGACATTCAGTCATAACTGTCATAAGTCATAACACTCGTAATCTCTCGATGATCCACATGCTATCGCATGCTACCGATGCGTCCGGCAACACTGCGACTGCGGCACGTGGCGCGCCGAGTGAGCGAAAGAAAATAGACCGTTCCCTCCTTCTCGCTCTGATTGACAGCTGATATGATCGAGGCTGCTACAGTGTGGGTGTAGAGCACACAAAGAAGGAGCCATGTACGTATGTACGTGTACGCTCGGCGTTGGAGCAGTAGAAGAACGCAACATACAATCGGCTGCCTCTTTCTCTCCCAAGCTATAGCTATAGCTAATGCCTCGAGAATCGCATACATTAGCACTTTGGCTCCTCTATTACATGTCGCATGTCCCTTCCAGCGTGTATCCCTAGGCGCGAGTCACTATCGTGTCTCTTATTTGTTTTTCAATTAAAAATTTATATTACTACAAATAAAAAACATTATTAGTAAAAATTACAAATTAAATTAAGCATAGGGGAGACCGTGGCGAAGTCGTCACTATTTTTTCAGTGCCGATTTTTAACAACGAAACAAATAATTTTAGTAAAATGTGTAATATCTAGTAGGTATAGTATTGATATTAACATTCTATCTGTATTACTTATTGATTTTTTTCTTTCAACATGTAGCATCAATAACATTGATTACGTAGAGGTACATTTAAGCTGTAATCAATTTCAGGTATTTTGTCATAAATTGTCGCTACTTTATTATTTTAGGTGATATTTTATCGTTGTATAAGTATCAATTACAAATTGTAGTACAATTACTGGCATTTTTGTTTAATCATTTTAGGTACTTTTTTCACTAAAACACGTTAACTTTACCAAACGTAAATAAGTTGCTCTCATAAAATGATTTATTTTCGTTATTAGGTTGGAAGTAACAATTATAACTACTATAGGCAAGACGTCTTCTTCGTCATTTTTTTTATTTCATTTTTAAAAACAGAAGGGCGATTGAGTAAGATTGATTTAAAATCTGAAAAAAAAATTTGGAGAATGTTAGATTTTTTTAAAAATATGACAGTATTACTGTGCATAAGAAAATAGGAAATGTATAAAATCTTACCATCATAAATGAAGGTAAGGAGAGATTAAACTTTTCAAATGTCGCAATTTTGCATTCTAAATTGTTAGCCATGATTATCAAGATAAATGTACGTTTTATCGATGGGTGAAGCAGATTCCAGTTTTCGTGAAACGCCTTATCTGTCATTTCCGTACTCTACATTCTCATAATAAAGCAATATACAACAAAAAATAATATAATTATATTATTATTACGTATCAGACACAGTTCGTAATTCACAAAACTATAATGTGTGTCTAGTTTTTTAAAATCAATACTTTATATTATTGTTATGCGTCACTGAAGCGAAAGGAGCAGTTTATGTTTATATACTATTATAAAAAGTAAATTTCGTAATAAATCAATCGATTTTATAACAGTTATGAGTTAAAAACAAAATAATATAAACAATAAATTATAAAAAAATTACCGCGTCTAATAATTGCTGCACACAGGAGCACAAAATATAAAGTTGCACTACTGCACCTGACGCGTACATGACAATCGAGGTCGCTTCCCAAAACGTTGCTGATGTTATCTTAAATTTTAAAAAGATATATTAGTTAATATATCACAATTAATAATAATCCCTGCTGTAATTCAATAGTTATTTACATATATTTTTATCCGATATTTCTATAAGAAGAGAGAGAGGGGAAGGAAGAGCAATTAATAATAAAAAATTCTTATTACTCACGCTGCTTAGCATGATACCAATAAAGCAGAATCTAAAAACGCTGTTTACATATATTAAACTGAAGTTTAAAGACAGCAGTTCTTTTAGCAATGAAGTTATGCTGAAAAAAAGCATAATATACTCGTATTCGTAAGACAAAATCACGATACTGAAAATCACATAGATTTAAATATAAGTTTCATACAAAGGGAAATATTATTCAAGCAAATAACTTAATAGGTACTAATTTGCCGTATGTTAATTAATCATGTTATTTATATTCTAAGTACAAAAATTGCTAGACAGTTATCGTACTGACTAAATTTTGAAATACTTACTGTACCACATCATTGTGATGTCGACAGAGTGCTCTTATTTCCTTTTCTCTTCTTCGATTTATTCCAGGAGAATGTTTCTTTGGAGATTCATCACCTTCATCTTCTTCTTGAAATATCACCGCGATTTTCAGCGCGATGTATCTATACTGCGCGGTTATCATCAGGACCAAATGCACCATGTACACATCCACGCCGACTTTCTTTAAAAACATATATATCGCGCTGATCAGCAGGAACAGGTTTCCTAGGATAAAGATTCTGAGCGAGAATGGCTGTTTGGAGAAAGCAGCGGGTATTCTGTAATCCTCGTAACGAAACAGATTCTTCTCGAATACCAATACGAACGGTATCGAGCTCCACGCTACTATCGACGCCACGCCGGCGGACCAGTAGAAGTTGAGCGGGGTCCTCACCGGCTCCAAAGTCGCCGTCACGACGTTCTTCATAGTTTCGTCGGCGGTGCGCAGAATCTCGTTCAGCTTTTGAATTAATTGGTACACCAGGTCCTTACGGGCGTGAATTCGCACGATCATGAAGAACATTTCTATAAAGACTACGAAGCAGATCATGCCGTCCTTCAGAGCCTTCTCTATCGGCACGTACATGCACCCGGGCACCATTACGATCGCTATAACGAGTTGGAACAGCCACACGAAGACGCTGTATATCTTCCAGAAGAATGAAAACGACGTCTCGCGGTTGATCATCGGTAGCAGGTTGCCCGAGACCACGTTCAGCCGAACATTTAGGGGATTTACGTTTTGGAAATCCATGCTCGCGACGTCGTCAATTGGAATTGTGTGATACCCTCCGTGTCTTATATTCACTTTGTTTCACGTGTGTCTCTCTATGTCGCGCGCATGTCTCCTTCCTTTCATGAAAATTATGCGCACGACATTTCTATCGGAATTCAGAAATAACTCGCGAAACATCGTCGATCTTCGTCGTTTCATTATTCCTTTTGAATTTCTGTTCGATACCTGAGCTTGTATTAAAATAATAGACGTCGTCATATGACAAGCAATGGCACTCTGTCCTTTTCATTATGACTAACAATGTTTCGTTCTATGATTAGTGTATGTCCGGTACTTCAATGTTGTCGATAATGGAGCAGCTAGTTTCTGAATAAATAACGATTTGGCTAAGTCATCTTTCAGCCTCTGCTATGAAGAAATGATGTTTATAAATAAATGTCGTGATGTCTCTCAATAAATAAAGACACTCAATGTATAGGACTACAATCTTTATTACAATCTTTATCACAGGGATATATGTATGGCTTTCTTGTAAGTGGTAATTAGTAGCTTTTTGTCCGTGTTCTACACAGCGATGATTATCTTATAGTACTCTCTTAATTGCGCGTACGACTGTACCGCAGGATTGCAAGTTGCGAAGAGATCGCAGTACCTAATGCTGTTTAACGCGTACTTCATCGGGAAACGACGAAATAATTTTCTGAGTTAAATTGGTATCGAATATGTTAATAATGTTCTACACGATTAACTGCAGCATGTTTATGTATCACAATATTATTATAAAAATAAATTTTTCTTTTGCGATAGTGTTTCTGTTGCCTGTTAATGATAGACTACAGATTGATAATAAGTGATCAAATTTATAAAACGGATAATGTAATTTAATCGAATATAAATAGTAATAAATATATAATAAAGTAATTTGTTGCTAACTTAAATTTTTATTTTTTTTCTCAATACTCTATACTTAAGTATTATATATAATATAAGTTTATATATTAATATAATAATATATATATTATATAAATAATATTTGAATTTTTACTTAATTGTTAATCTTAATTAAATTCTGCTGTTCTCTGGAACTGAAACAAGAAATATAAATATATTACAATAAATAAAAGGAATCGCTCGTATGTCTAAATACAATAGGAATAAAGGCCAATAATCGAGCAAACAGTAGATGTCAAATTATAAGTTCATTCTATCTCATAATACATACATATATATGACGGGACGTTTCGAACACGCAGTGTCTTCTTCAGCCGACGAAAATTAGATATAGTTACATAACATCCTACATTGCGCTCATGTAGGATGTGACTCCGAATGGCTTTGTCATTTACCATCGATACAAATCCTCGGTTCTTACATCTTATTATACTCTTTATTTATTGCGCGACTTTATGTAACTATATCTAATTTTCGTCGGCTGAAGAAGACACTGTGTGTTCGAAACGTCCCGTCATATATATGTATGTATTATGAGATAGAATGAACTTATAATTTAACATCTACTGTTTTGCTCGATTATTTATTGGCCTTTATTCCTATTGTATTTAAATATATTACATATAGTTAGCAACGCAAATAAATAGTTTACAAAATATAAATAAGCGTTTATAAAATTTTATTAAAAATTGAGAAAATGTAGCTAAACTATTTAAGACAAACAAGAAACGTACCTCGTACATTTTATTTCATTCTTAAAAATAGAAGAGCGAACGAGTACGATTGATTCAAAATCTATAAGAGAGAATAGACAATTTGGAAATAGGTAAGCGCCACAATAATATTTAATATTGGAATTGTAATGTGTGTATAAATTTTAAAAGGTTGCGAAAATAATTTACAAAATAGGTAGATATTATTATATGTGCTCAATATATAAGTACTACATTAAGTCTTACCGTCATGAATGAAGGCAGAGACAGATTAAACCTTTCAGAAATTGAAAGTTTACACCCTAAATTGTTAGTTATTATCATCATCCTAAACATATGTTTTAATGATGGTCCAAACTGATACCACTTCTCATGGAATGCTTTGTCTGTTACCTCTACACTCTAAATTTTATATAAAATTATAAAACATATAGCCGACTTTATATGATCTATAATTCGCGTCAGATTTCAAAATATAATTTTGTTTTATTCTATATGTAGTGAATTTGTGAATATATGTATGTAAATATTTATAGATACGTTTTAATATATTTTATGTACGTATTCTAAATCTTCAAATATTTTTTTATATTATGTATAATATTATAAATATCATCTTTGGATTCCGATGTGGATTATGTATTGTCAAAAGTAAGCTTTAAGAGACCGTAATTAATTGCAAACAGGCAACTTGCAATTTTATTCTATTTTATATATTTATTACTGATATTCTGTTTTCAGAATCCTTCTCAATACGAAAGAGATAATTAAAAATTTGAAAAATAGCTACTCTTTTTCATATAATAATTATTTTAATACTAGACATTAGCTTTGATTTTATAGGAAATCAAGCGTACGGTAATTTAAGACTTTTTCAAACTTGTTACAGAATAATGAAGACATACTGGAAGAAGGATGGTGACGATACATTTGAACAAAGCTTACCGCATCTAGTAATTGATTAACGCACGAGCATAAAATATAAAGCTGTACTAGGCCGCCGCATATATACATGGCGATCATAATTCCTTCTACGGGAGCCATCGATAATATCTATATAGATTTGACATACATTGTTATATTATCATAAACATCTATCTTCAATCGTCTGGAAAGTATTTTTAGTATTATTATTGCCATCAAATATTACTCACCGTGCTTATCAGCATAATGTCGAGAAAGCAAAAAATAAAAACATTTGTCAAATACATTAGACTCATATTCAAAGACAGTAGTTTCTTTAACATTAACGTCGTCCTGAAAAAAAAACCGCATCTTAATGCGACATTAAGTAAACGACTTACAGAAATTTAATACTGTAAGTGATTATTTGGCTAGTGATTAATTACTTATTTTGAGTATTAAAAGCACTGTTTTTAATGATTTTTAATACTCAAAATAAGTAAATATTGTAAATTAATCACTATATAGCCAAATAATCACTTACAGTATTAAATTTCTGTAAGAGACAAGCATCAGGAATGGTATAAATTGAGGAAAAATAATCTTGAGAGAGAGAGAGACGAGTAACAATGGAAAAAAATAGCAAATAGGTAAAATACTTCATTGCAAAATTGCCTAACGCTCACCAATTACTTACTGGACCACAACGGTGTGATGTCGACATAGCGCTTTCATCTTCAGGATCATCAATGAATCTGTCGTGGGATATTCCTCTTTGGATTCATTACGCTGATTCTGTGGAATATTTTCCCGAAATATTGTTGCGAGCTCCACCGCGATGTAGCGGTATTGCGCTGTTACCAGTAACACGAGATTTATCATGTAGACATCCAAGGCAACTTTCTTTATAAACATATACACGCTGGCAATAGACGCGATACAGTTTCCCAGTAGAAAAATTTCCAACGGGAATGGTTGCTTCGAAAGAACTATCGGTAGCCTATAATCCTCATAGAGAAAATATTTCTTCTTGAAGATCACCGCGAAAGATATGCAGCACCACACTATTATGGATCCCGTCCCCGCTATGCAATAAAATTTCAGCGGAATCTCCACCGGTTTCAAGGTCGACCTGACAATTATCTCCATTGTCTTGTCCTCAACGCGCAGAATTTCATTTAGCTTTTGAATCAGTTGAATCACGAGATCTCTGTGCACATGCATTTGCCATAATAAGAAAAACACTTCTATGGTGACCACTATGCCAACCGTCGCATCCTGCAAAGCCTTGTCCTTCGGCACGAACAAAATTCCGGGAATCACCGCGCTAGTTTGAATCGCTTCGATCAGCCATATGACGGCGCTGTATATTCTCCACGCTACAGGGAATAAAGAATCGTCGCTGGTCATCGGTAACAAGTTGCCTGAGAACCTGTTTAATCGAACGTTCAGGGGATTTACGTTTTGAAAGTCCATGTTCTGGTGGAAATGCTCTTTCGTGACAAATGGAAAATACTGTACAAAGTATAGCTTGCAAAGATTGTTTTTAATATTTCTTTGTTCTCTCTATTAAAAAAATATATAATGTCCTCTTTAAGTTGACTTCTTTCCTAAGTTAAAAGATAATTTAATTAATTGCAGCTGCGATTAGCGCTGATCCTTTTAATCCTTAATATAAGTAGCTATTTTTAAACATGTGTGCTAGATGTATCCAGATATGTATTTGTATTTACCTCCGTTTGACATTTTCATTATCGCGCACACTCTATTCTTTCCTTCAGAAGCATGTACGGGACTTTCTATCGCTATTTGAAAGTTGGTCGCAACCGATCGTCATCTTTGGATATTTTATTCCCCTTGAATTTCTATTTCTTTGTAGTATATATTATAATATGCATTGTCATTGAGGGGAACATCATTTCTCTTTCGCCGCAGTTCGAAGCGTTTATTCTATGATGACAATATGGAAATATGGCAAATTAACTATCATCACCAGGAAGCTTTCATAGTTTATTGTAAAGAAATAGAGAAGTTTATAATCATCTCGACAAATTTGAGATATGTCACGATCTCTTCGTTTTATTTATGCAGGGAATGGACGTGACTCTCCAAGCTACTTTGTAATTATCCTGGGACTGTAAAGCAGCGATTATCTTATGATACTCTAGGAGGCACTTCATTGTGGAGATACTCCATCGCAAAGGAAGAAGCAGAAGAAACTAAATATCTGATGTTGTTTAGTGCGAGCTTCTTCGGACAACAGCTGAGGATTGATCTGCGATAAGTTACATAGACATTGAACGTGCCAATATCTATTTTATAAAGTAAAACATATATGCTCGTTTACGAATGAAACAACAATTAAAGTGAGTTTTTTAGAACAGATATTTTAGACAAATTAGCTATAGAAAGCTTTAACCAATGATTTGTTTTAAATTGCTTACTTTTAATTCTTTGCATTGTTTAATGTGTGTTACTACACAAGAAATTTTTATATTTTAAATAAATTATTCGATAAATTTAGATTTTATCTATTTAAGAAAAGTTTAAAATAAAATTCAAATTATTGCACTTTTAATATATTTTTGTAACATATTTTGTGAAAAGATGTAAACTGTAATCTTAGACGTATTATACATTATCATCAATATTTATATATTAATTGTTCTCTTAGTAACGGGCTTTAATATACACATTTTATTTTAATTGTCGATCCTAATTATAAATATGTACTAATTTTTTTTCATGAATTTAATGTATAAATATTACAAGCATTGAATTTTATTACTATACTGTATTACTAATTTTATAATTTACTATAAACCTATTTATAAATTTATACAATTTGCCTGTAATTAATTTAATTTTTTTTAATTTTAAAAGTAAAAGAAAGAGAAAGACAATTTAAAAAAACAGGCGAAACTTATTGTTAGTAACGTTATCAATTTCAAAATGCGTCTAAATATATTTTGTGACCATATTTTGAAATATTATCCAGAGTAGATTTGTTCATGCTTTGTTTTTAAATAATCGTAATTTTCTTTGTCTTTTATAATCATTTTATCTTGTAATTGTCAAATTTGAAACGTAAGCAACGCGATTATTGGTTATTTCACTTTTAAAAACAGAATCGAATATAATCGATGTATGATCTGAGGCGATGATAAGAGGCGAGCTACTATTAGATGCGTATTATATTTATCTTAGCTTTAATACGTGAGTATTAACTTGACATCTGATAAATAATGCCTCGGGATCCTTACAATATTCCAATGAATATAATATATAAGGATTAAGGATTCTCTGAGGCATTGTTCATTAAATGTCAAGCTTAATATACTCATGTGTTAGAGCTAAGGTAAATATAATACGCACCTTATATATTAACGCGTAACGATTTTTTTATTACGAGAAAGTACTGGCGCGCGGTAGCCGTGTCGCGGCAACGTTCGCGGTCGCGGGTCGCGGAGCGTTCTCGCGTCTTCGCGCTTATCGCCAGTTATCGTTATGGTGGACAGTTTGCGGTGTGTGCACAGCGTGGTCTTATTGTCACAGTCGATATTAAATTATTAAATTATTAAATTTTTAATAATAAAAATTAATGCAATTAATATTAAGTACAGTACGTTATATATACAGGGTGTAACAAGAAGGTCGGGACACTGGATTATCTCGGAAAGATGACGTTTTCGGAAGAAATGTTTCAGACAAAAGTTGTAGGGTTTAAAAAGATCTATTTACTGACTGTATCAATTTTACCTTAGGTGAAGTCGTTAAGATCAAATCAGAGTCACTTTGAATTTTTTAAACTGGACTCCCTATTTTTTATTGCATATTCTTGTAGCTCTTGTCGAGACTTTTTTAAAACACTATATAATAAAGCTCTCTTTCGCTAAACAAAATAGTATATTAATAAAAAACAAAATTGTGAAAAAAACTGAAAATTGTGAATTATCAGACGACATCGGTAATAGATTGTCCGCTTGATTATTTAGTGGATTTACATTTTGAAAATTCATGTTCCTGATATATTGCTCTCTTGTGGCAAATCGAAATTATTTTAGCAATCGCAATCTGCAAAAATCGATTGCTTGAATCTAATTCTTGTCTTACCTTTCGGTTTCTTTCCTCTACGGATAGAAATGAGTTTTTTACTAGCAT
This sequence comes from Temnothorax nylanderi, assembly GCF_030848795.1. Taxonomy (NCBI): domain Eukaryota; kingdom Metazoa; phylum Arthropoda; class Insecta; order Hymenoptera; family Formicidae; genus Temnothorax; species Temnothorax nylanderi. Next base: position 2,646,674 of record NW_027249072.1, read on the forward strand.
AGCATTTCAAAATTACTGGTCGACAACTGTCTCCTTTCAGAACTTTACTATTTCCATAAAACCGCTCTATTATCCAGTTTTATTAATATATGTTGTATATGCCATAAAGTGGTGATATGCTGTCCCTTCAGTATGTAATTATTAATTTTTCTTTTGTGATTATTGTGTAGGCATATTAAAACTTGGATATTGTCAACAATGTGTATCTCTGGATAACTGTTCAGAGCGATTCTGTGTCTTATTGAAAAGAAATATTAGAGTTGATAAGTTATGCTACTAAGAAAGATGGTATAAATGTCGGACTATTTCTTATTTCATTTATTACAGAATTAGGTAGGATCACCGTTTTCCGGCAGCTACACATGCACTTTGAAAAGTAATGATTACCTTATGGTACTATGTATTACTTGCGTGCAAACGTATGTCGCAAAGCTGCGAATAGCGAAGCGGTTGCAGTGCTAATGCTATATTTAACGCATTTTTTAGAATAGATAAAAAACTGTAGTTTGGTTTACAATAAGCTAATTAGGATGTGCTAATAGTGTTCTATGAAACCAACAGCTACATTTTTATATATTGCGCTTAAAGTGATTCGAGATTTTCTATTATTAATAGAAAATTCTATTGCACTTTATTAATAATACTACAATAAGTAAAATAAAGGTACAAATACATAAAATATAATATAGTTCAGTTCTATTAAAAAGCCGAGAAAAAATTATATAAACTTTCAACATGCATATTATACGCTAACAATGGAAATTTTTATTTTTTGTTAGTGCCATTTAGATAATATAAACACTTATTCTATTTATTAGTAATATTCATTTTTAATTCTTAATTCGTAAGGTCTGTCCTGAAACAAGCAGCACCAATTTTTACAATACTGATTGCTCGTATAATTAAATTTCATTACCAAATAAAAATGCATAAAAGACCAGATGCAACGTTCAAGACAGAATAAATATTCTCGTTATTTTTTATTTCACTTTGAAAAGCAAAAGAGCAATCGAATATGATTGATTTAAAATCTAAAACAACATTTAGGAATTAAGAAAAATTTATTTAAATGTATGCTTAAATAGCTCATTAGTATCTAAAGCTCAGAGTATCTGAATAATTGCTCAAAATTTGTAAAAAATAATTTGTGATGTCGATATTATGACATACATTTAATACAGATAATAATATTGAATAGCGATATTAGTAATCTTACCGCTAAAAATGAAGGGAGAGACAGACTAAACTTTTCAGAAATCGAAAGTTTACTGTTTAAATTATTGGCTATTATAATCATCCTGAATATATGTTTTAACGATGGCCCAAATTGATACCATTTCTCATGGAATGCTCTATCTGTCACTTCTTTACTCTAAATTTTACAGAAAATGATAATATTTAAAAGATTAAAAGTAATCACTAACAACACACATATTATATGCTTACACGTAATATTTACTGCCGATAGTATTTTGTGTTCAGTTTCTCTTAGAATTAAAAATCGATTATTTTTTGTATAGTTATTTAATTTTAAAGATACAAAAATTTCTTTACACTCCAATTAAAAATTTTTTTAATTGTTTAATTAACTGGAAGGAAGAAAGGATAAAATTATATTGCAATAAAATTTACCGCGTCTAATAATTCATGAACGCAGAAGCACAGAATATAAAGTTGTATTAATCCACCACACATATATACAATGAGTAAAGATCCTTCGAGGAAAGCCCCCGATACCACCTAAATATGCGACCCATACTTATAACATATCATAATTAAGAGAAGTACATGATAATTCAATTTAATTAATTTTTTGTTTTCGGTCGTCCAGAAAGTATTTTTAGGATAATTAGATGTTATGTGCCAGTTTTTACTTACTGCGTTTATGAAGAGGATATCGACAAAACAGAAAAGAAAAATATTATTTAAGTATATCAAACTCATATTCCAGGATAAAAATTTCTTTAACATCAACGTCGTGCTAAAAAAAAAAAACAATGTGTATCTGTTAGATATTGAGTAATTGATTTAAAACTAAAAAAGGATTAATTTTGTATTACCTAATAAATTTAGAAGTACGTAATAATTCAGAATATTTAGCAAATAAATCAGTTAGCAAATAAATAACATTAATTATAAAGTTAGCGAACGCTCAATTACTTACAGAATTATAGTATTATGATGTCGACATAACGCCTTCATCTTTTTCTCCGCCAATAAATTTATAGAATAATATTCTTTTTGGGATTCATAGTTCTCATTTTCTGAAGCATCATTGCGAAGTATTTTTGCGAGCTCCACCGCGACGTAGCGATACTGCGCTGTCAACAGTAATACGAGATTTATAATATAGACATCCATGGCAACTTTCTTTAGAAATATGTAAGCGCTAGCAATGGTTTCAATAAGGTTGCCCAGCACAAAAACTCTTGTCGAAAACGGCTGCTTCGAGAAGGCTGCCGTCATTCCAAAATCTTCGTAGAGGAAATATTTCTTCTTAAAGATCAGCGCGAGTGGTGTACTGCACCATAGTATTACAGATCCAGTCCCAGCTATGCAGTAAAATTCGAGCGGAATCTCCAATGGTTTCAGGGTTGAACGCACAATGTTCTTCATATTCTCGTCCTCAGAGTCCAGAATGCTATTCAGCTTTTGGATTAATTGACTCGCTAGATTTCTGTGGACGTACATACGCGTGAGCAAAATGAATACTTCAACGCTCACCACGATGCTGATCGTTCCACCATCCTGCAGAGTCTCACGATTTGCCACTGACACAAATCCGCAGATCGTCGCGCTGGTTTGAATCAGTTGAATTAGCCATATAACAATGTTGTATATTCTCCACGCTACAGGAAACGGCGAATCGTCGCTAGTCATCGGTAACAAATTGCCTGAGATTATATTTAATCGAACATTTAGAGGGTTTACGTTTTGGAAGTCCATTTTCTTCATGTCATTCGCTCACAATAAATAAAACTTATTTTGACAAATTTAGCCTCAAAATTATAATATTCGATTGCTCGAGATTACATTAACTCTTGTTTTATGTTCTGTCACTGTGAAAATGTTTCTTTCTTTACAGAGGTATATGATATCTATCCTATATCCTATTCGTATTTCAAAAATGTTGATCAGCGCTCGGCTGTTTTCAATAATTCGCTATTCCCTTTGATGCTTTATTTCTCCAGCTTGTATTAATACGTCATTGTATACAGTCATACGGCAAACAGTGACAGTATACATTCATTTCATTGTAATTATTTTTATCCTGTGATCATTGTACAAGTGTATCGTATAATTGAATGTCGTACTAAACGACGATAAATTCAATGAAGAACTTTTTCGGTACGTTTATCGCAAAGCAAATATAATCGCTAATGTTCTTGCAATTGCCCCTGTGCACTGTGGTATAAAGTGATAATTATCTTATGGAACGATGTCTGTCGCAGACCGCAAGGGAATCATAGTGCTATCGACGAGCGTCTCAGTCGACAGTAAACTATGGCTTTGTTTGCGGTGAGCAAAATAAGTGTAAAAAGTGTTGGAATATACATATAGCGTTGTACAAATCAACTGCATGATTATCGTAAGATTATACTTAAAGTATGTAATATAAGTATATGATTAAAAAATATTTTATATGTTTTTCAGAAAAATAGATAAATTTATCTAATTAATTATCGTAATAATATACGAGTGAGAGATCTTAATTTACCTTGAAAATACGACTATATATACATGGCCCCATGTAATTCCACTCACGGTATAAAATAGCAGTTATCTTATAGCACCTTCTCCCTGTTCGTTCCAGAAATACGGAAGGTTTTACAGTATTATTCCAAGTACGTGTCGTTGAAGAGGATATTTCGACGACTAATCTAATGACTAAATGACATCGAACGTACTAAATGTCTTTAAGCTCGTTTAAGGACCAACAAGTAAAGTAAATCGTTGACAAGAATTTAAGAAAATAATGATTAATAAAAAAAATAGATTAATAGAAGACGAAGATAAATATAATGTTGACAAAATTACAGTGACAAGTAAGTTTCTTTCGTCGTTGACCGATTTTCCGGAAAAATTGGAGACGTAAATTGGTATATAAGGACATATATTTTTTTCTGTAGAATCACAAACTTGCGTTATATGTGCTGACATTATCTTCACAGACAATAAGTAGTGCTACTATTGATCAGACAATGAGTAGAGATATTATAAATATAACAAATTAAATCATTAAATTTGGTTATTCCTTTATTTTTTATTCGGGAAATAATAAGAAATAAGAGAGTGATAGACAAGGATTAAATCTTTTAGTAATATTTAACGCTTTCTCTACATTGTAACTCATTATATTATTATAACTATAATCTTCAAATTATTATGCAAAACAAAAATTTATCTATAACACATGTTTTTTAAAAAATTTATCTTAATTCTTTTTGTCTCAAGTAACCATTCTTTATCTTATATCTACCGAATTTAAACATGTGTGAGAAATACAATTTTTTTTATGTCGCTCTTAAGAACAGGAGGGCGATTGAATACGATTGGTTTATGATCTAAAACACCATTAGAAAATACGATATAAGAAGCTTATAACACTTTCAAGACGTATGTAAGAAATAGAGATATAAATTTTACCGTCATGAATGAAGGCAGTGACAGGTTAAACTTTCCAATTGCTGCAATTCTGCATTCCAGGTTGTTAGCCATTATCAATAATATAAATATACGTTTCATTGACGGTTCTAACTGATACCAGCCTTCATCAAATGCTTTATCTGTTATTTCGGTACTCTATAATTAGCACAAAAATAGAATGTAATAGATCGCAGTTTTAAATTACATATTTCTTATTTACACCTGTCGCATAGACGTAATTAATAATAATAATTATTATTATTAATAATTCTTTTTATTATTTATATAATTATAGTTCTAAACGAATTTGTACAATTCGACTTTTCTTTTTACGGGTGGATCATATTTTTATATATTTCATGATTAAATATGACCGTAAGGTCTGTGATTGAAATGGTACATATTAAATTTAAGAAATTAACAATGTCTTCTTCAATATCCATAATATTGGTTATAAAATAAAAGTATGTAATGAAATAAATCTTACTGCATCTAATAATGTTTGAACAGAAGAACACAACAAAAAGAACTGTGTAAGTGAACCAACAGCAAATAAGATGACTGAAATTCCTTCTGCAAAAGACATTGATGGTACCTAAAAGTACACTTACAATAAAATTTCAAATAAAGAAAATGTTTAGAAACAAAGGTCACATTTCAATTTTTCTAATTAAAAAAATCATTTAATTTAAATTGAAAATTAAATAACAATATAATTTATATAACATATGTAAAAATAAATAAAAAAAATTTTACTTTTACACTCATTAAATATCCATCAACGTTTTAAAGTAAGTTAAATAGTTGATAAACTGTGCGATAAATGTTAAATTAATATATAGAGTTATTACTACAATAAATTTATCTTTAAGAATAATTAATAATAGTTGTAAAAGCGTTAGTTATTATTACTTACTGTGGTCAGAAAGATACCTAAAAAACAGAAGCGTAACACGTTATTGACATAGAGTACGCTGAAGTTGACAGATAGAAGTTTCTTTAATATACATGACATTCTGAAAGAAAGCATAACGTGTATAAAATATTATAAAATGTAGCCACATAGAGTAATAAAAACTTTTAATACTCTATTAAACGTTAAAGTTAAGAATATTTGAAGTTAAGAGATAAGAAAATTTGAAAAATTTTATTTTTTTGATGTTATCAGTGACTCAAAAGTGTAGTCACGTAATTAAAAGCCAAAGAAGAAATCCAGTACCTCGATAATTCAAACGCATGTCTCCCCTATTATTCAATATCCATTGCAATATTCACATTATTATAACTTACATTAAAACAGTATTCTGATGGTGACACAATTTTCTTAGTTCATTTTCCGTCCATCGATTTATCATAGACCGATGCCTTTTTTGAGATTCGTCGTGACTATTCTGTAGATTCCGAAATAACATAGTGAGCTTTGCCGCCGTGTATCTGTATTGCGCCGTTAACATCAATACCAAATGCATCATGTACACATCCACGCCGAATTTCTTAATAAACAGATAAACGCCGCCGATCGACATAATAATGGTCGAGGGAATCAAAACGCGGCTGGAGAACGGCTCGGTGCTGAAAGCGGCTGGCATATTATAATCTACATAGAAGAAAGTGGACCTCTCAAAGACCAGCATAATCGGTTGCATGTGCCATATCGCGACAGATATCACGTTGGTTATTCCGTATATTACGAACGGCAATATTATAGGCTTTATTGCCGATTTTACGATATCCTTCATAATCTCATCCGCGCTTCGCAGGATAACGTTCATCTTCTGAATCATCTCCACCATCAGCATTTTGCGCGAATGAAGACGCATAAGCATGAAAGACATCTCCGCGATCACCACGACGCTGAGAAGGCCGTCCTTCAGACCCTTCTCCAACGGTGACAGGATAATTCCGAAGATCAATGCGATCGTGTAGGTCAATTCTATTAACCATGTGGTGATGCTGTAAACACGATTAATTACTGAAAACCGCGAATTGTCGGTTATTGGTAACAGATTCCCCGAGAGCACGTTCACTTGACTGTTTAAAAAATTCGCATTTTTAAAATCCATTCTCTTCGTGTCGTATATTCGTGTATGGAAAATCGGAAATATCTTGATAAACGTACTGTGTATAACAATTGAAACTTCAATTGTTTGTGCTCTCTCACTACTAGTGATATCTGTTTCACGTGCTGTTTATTCCTTTGTGAATGAAAATGACTGACTTTTCCTTCAGTATTCTATAAATTATACTTAATTCTATCTTAAGAAATTTGTCATTTATTTCGTTTCTTCCTGTCTGTTACTAATACATTTTGAGCAATCATATTTGTTTGCTTCTTCCTTTGTAAATGAAGTGACTTTTCCTGTAGTATACCAAAATTATACTTGATTTTATATGTATTAAGGACTTTAGTATTCTCTTTATGTCTTCTTGTCTGTTATTATCACATTATGAGCAGTCATATGGCAAAGGGGGACATGTCTCTTTCTTTCTCTCTCTCTCTCTTTCTCCCTCCCTCCATTTCATTTTTATGTTTTGCTCTGTCATCACTGTGTAGATATGTCGGATATTGAATATCGTCGCTTTATGTGTCTGACAAAAATAATGATTTTATAAAGTTTTGCATCTTATTATAATGAAAACATAGAGAAGCTTATAAATATCACTATACACTGAGCGATAGTTCGTCGAATGTAGCTCTGTACTTTTGATTCTGTTTATCAGGAGCATAAATGATTAAAGTTCCTCGTATGTATCCCTACGTTGTCACGACAATTATCTTATGTTCCGTCAAACATTGCAGGATCACTGGAACCGAGAGACGTCGCAGAACTTGATAGTATACAATGCTCGTCTGATACTATCGTTGATCGGCGTATATAGTGTGATCTACAATGTATAAGAAGGACAACGAACGAACTACGAATATTAAGTGGTTGCATGGAGGCCACTTTATTCACGGTACATTTAATACATTTTCATTAAATTCTGACCGATCTTTACGGTAAGTTTTGTTTTAATAAAAAAATTTCTCAGAAACGGTCTTAAAAATAAAAATTTTGTGATCCTAATAATTTAATTTTAATTTAATTTATTTCTTTTACATTAATATTAATGTTTTGGACGACTTTAATATCAGAAAGAAAGAACATATCACAATAGAGAAGCAATAAACTGAAAGTATATTTTTATATTTTATATCTACCTAAACTAAAACATTTTGTAAAAAGGTAATGTAAAATAAAGCAGAATTTGAAACTTAATCACCACGATCATCTAGATCCATTTCATGTTTGGCTGAAAATCTAGCTATTATTAGATAAAGCTACATAAATCAGCATAATATATATATTGTCATACAATTAATTTTAACGTGATTTATATTTCTATGTAAATACTAATAGGAACGCATGTTTTATAAAAATTCTCTATTTTATATTACGTTTGTTTTTAACATATGCTCATAAATCGTCGACTTGTACGATTAAAACGTTTAATCGATTAACTAAAGTAAATATTGATGTATTGAATTAAGTACTCTCTTTTGATATTAACCGTGCAAAAAGCATTTACCTACTGACTATATCTTTAAATCTACTTCTGTTTGATGTTTTCATCAACGTATATGTTTTTATTTGTTCAGAAAAATGTATAAGAATCTGTTGCAATTTGAAAGTTATATACTTGCAGACGACTATTAATTAGAATAATTTATTATTTTTCTTAAATTTCTATTTCTTTGTGGTTCGCATAATTATGATATGCATGTGATAGACAATGTGATAGACAATTCTTTCAAAATTACTGACATATGCCCTATGATCATTGCACGGTCAATGATACATACATCAGATTAATTATAACCAAAATCGTATTACAAGCCTATATATAAGTATTGACTAAAAAATAATTTCTTATATCCTTTCTTATATCCTTTTTCCGAAAAGTAGAAAAGAGTTTATAAATAATTATCTTAATAATATATAATCTTTAAATATAACAGAAGATCTTTATTTAGATATCACGAAACTGTGACTATGAACGTAGTTCACTCTCGATATGAGATAGCAATTATCTTATAGCACTCTGTTCATTCCAGAAATACGGAAGGTTTTGCAGCATTATCCCAACAGCCGTCGAAAAGAATATTTCGATGACTAATCTAATGACTTAAATTAACATCGAATGTACGAAATGTTTCTAAGCTCGCCGATTTACGGACCAATAAGTATAAAGTAAGTCGTTGATAAGAATATCAATTAATAGAAAAAGAATGATTAATAGATGACAAGGATTAATATTGTTGGCAATATTACTGTAACAAGTATGTTTCTTTCGTCGTGCACAGATTTTTCCGAAAAATTAGACGTAAATTAATATATAAAGACATTTATTTTTTTCAATACAATCTGATACTTGAATTATATGTGCTGATATTTTCTTTGCTGAAGTAAGTGTTACAAATATTATAAATATAACAAATTAAATCTTTAAATTTAGTTATTTCTTTATTTTCTACTTGGGAAATAAGTAGGAAAGTGATAGGAAACAATTATTAAATTTTTTAGCAATATAATGATTTCCATACATTGCTGCTCATCATTATATTATTATAACTGTAATCTTCAAAATGTTATGCTAAACACAAATTCATCTACGTATTTTTAAAACAATATTTGTCTTAATTGTTTTTGTTTCAAGTAACCATCCTTTATTTTAATATCTACCGAATTTAAACATGTGTGAAAAAAACGTTTTTTTTATGTCGCTCTTAAGAACAGGAGAGCAATTGAATATGATTGATTTATAATCTAAAACACCATTAGAAAAAACGATGTAAGAGGCTTAAAATACTTTCAAGACGTATGTAAGAAATAGAGATATAAATTTTACCGTCATGAATGAAGGCAGTGACAGGTTAAACTTTCCAATTGCTGCAATTCTGCATTCCAGGTTGTTAGCCATTATCAGTAATATAAATGTACGTTTTATTGGTGGTCCAAATTGATACCAGCCTTCATTAAATGCTTTATCCGTTATTTCAGTACTCTATAATTAGCACAAAAATATAGAATGTCATAGATTGTAGTTATAAATTACATATATTTACACCTGTCACTGACGTATATACTTCATAATTATTTTTATTATTTACATAATTATAGTTGAACATAATTGTAATGATTAAAAACCGTATAATCTGTGATTAGGACGCACATAAATTTCAAAAAAATTATTAGTATCTTCTTCAATATCAGTAATATTGCTTACAAAATAAAAGTAATTTACGTAATGTAAAGTGATAAATCTTACTGCGTCTGATAATGTTTGAATAGAAGAACACAACAAAAAGAATTGTGTTAGCGAACCGATAGTAAATGAGACGACCGAAATTCCTTCTGCAAAAGTCATTGATGGTACCTGAAAGTGCATATAGCGATATTTCAAATAAAGAATAAATGTATTTAGAAGCAAAGGTCACACATTTTAACTTTTATAATTGAAAAAGTTTTCAATTTAAATTTTAAATTAAATAAAAATCTAATTCATATAACATATTATGCAAAAGTAATTTTTAAAAAATTATACTTTGATACTCATTAAATATCCATTAATTTTAAAAAACAAGTCATTTGATGGGCAAGCACGTATGATAAATTATTAATCTATATTAATAGTTATACTTATAAGGTAAATTTTTTTATAGAATAATGGTTTATAATTATATAATCAGTTATATATATCAGTTATTATTACTCACTGAGCTTAGTAAGATACCTATAAAACAGAACGAAACACGTTGTTGATATAGAGTAAGCTGAAGTTTACTGACAGAAGTTTTTTTAATATAAATGACATGCTGTAAGAAAAGACAGAGTGTATAAAATATTGTAAAAAAGCCACGCAGCCAATAAAAGCTTTAATATTTTCTTAAACATTAAAATTAAGAAGGTCTGTAAGAAGTAAGAAGATTTAAAGATTTTTATTTTCCTTACGTCATCACTGACTCAAAAGTGTTGTCATCTAATTAAAAGCCCAAAGAAAAATTCTAATAGCTCGATTCAAACGCATTTCACTCCATTATTCAACGCTTATTTACTTTAGTGATCAGCTGATCACATTATTATGGACTTACTTTAAAACGGTATTTTGGTGCTGACATAATTCTTTTAATTCTCTTTCCATCCATCGATCTTCCATAGGACGATACGGTTCCTTTTGAGATTCAGCGTGATAGTTTTGCAGATCCCGAAACAGTATCATGAGCTTTTCCGCCGTGTATCGATACTGGGCCGTTAACATCAATACCAAGTGCATCATGTACACATCCACGCCGAATTTCTTAAGAAACAGATAAACGCTGCCAATTGTCATAAAAATGGTCGAGGGAATCAGAACGCGGCTGGAGAACGGCTCGGCGCTGAAAGCGGCTGGCAAATTGTAATCTCCATAGAAAAAGGTAGACTTCTCGAAGACCAATGCAACCGGCTGTGCGGTCCATATCGTGATGGATATCGCGCTAGTCACTCCGTATATCAGAAACGGCTTTACTATGGGTTTTATGGCCGACTTTACGATATCCGTCATAATCTCATCCGCATTTTGCAAGTTACCGTTCATCTTCCGTACGAATTCCTCCATCAGCTTTTTGCGCGAGTAAAGACGCGTAAGCATAAAAGACGCCTCCAAAGTGACCACGGCGCAGACGGTGCCGTCCTTCAGACTCTTCCCTTCCGGTGCTAGGAAAAGCCCGAAGACGAACGCAATCGTATGAACCAATTCTATTAACCATACGACGACGCTGTGAGCGCGACAGATCACTGAAAATCGCGAATTATCGGCTGCTACCGGTAATAAATTCCCCGAGAGCACGTTCACTCGACTGTTGAAAAGATTCGCATTTCTGAAATCCATTTCGTTTGTGCCGCGTACTCGCGTGTATTGTAAATATCGGAAATGTCGTGGTGAAACGCAGCGTGTAAGAATTAAAACTTCAATTGTTCGCGTTCTCTTTTCCAATAATATCTGTCTCGCGTGCCGCTGTCGCTTCTCTCTTCATAAGTGAAAATGAGTGAATTTCCCTTTAGTATTCCACAATTATACTTAATTCTATGTCAAGGAATTTGTCATTCCCTTTATTCCTCCCTGTCTGTTACTGATGCATTGTGATCAGTCGAACGGCGAAGGGTGACAGTTCGTTCCCTTCATTCCATTTCTCTGTTATTTCTGCTTGCCCTGTGATCATTGACGTGTAGATATATCGAATATTAAGTGTTGTCAAACCACGTCTCTGACAAAGATAATAATTTCGTGAGGTTTTGCATTATAATAATAGAAACATAGAGAGCTCACTATACATTGAGCGACAGTTCGTTGAATGTAGCCCTGTATTTTTTTTTATTCTGTTTATCAAGAGCATAAATGATTATTAAGTCCGTCGTATTAATCCCTACATTGTCGCGGCAATTATCTTATGTTCGGTCGAACATTGTAGAACTGCTGGAAACCAGAGACGTCGCAGAAATTATTATTAGTACTATCTGACACTATCATCCAATAGGAAGTTTTTGCAATATCGTCTTTCTCAGATATGATAACGTATCTGAACTATATAGATACGTTCACCGTATAAATTCACATTATCAGTTGAAAAGCGAAACTGCACATCGTTCACCGTAACGCTATTCAGATAACGTCCGACGTTATTTTTGAGAGAATAAGGTTCACAATTACCGTTGACGTCATAATTACGGTAACGAAATTCCTAATGTAAATTTAGACGGTAAACGAACTACGAATATTAAAGTGATTTGAGGCTATTTTTTCCACGGTATAATTAATGTATACATTTTTATTGAATGCTGACTGATTATTTTTACGGTAAGTTTTATTATTTTAATAGAAGAATTTTAGAAACGTGTTAAGAATAAGAATTTCGTGATCCTAATAATTTGTTTTTAATTAAAGGTATCTCTTAATTAAATTTATCTTTTTCATATATTAATTATTTTTTTCATATTATCTTCTCCAATTTTTGGATATCTTTATTATCAGTAAGAAATAAATCAAACTAGAATAATTTTAGTTATGAAATATAAGAATATAATTTTCTAATTTTTAATTAATTTAGAGCTAATTTGTAAGATTTTGTAAAAAAAATATAAAATAAAGCAGAATTTAAAACTTAATTATCAAGATGATTTTAGATCCATTTCATTTTTGGCTATATGTAAATCTGTCATTATTATTATAGATAAAATTACATAAGTCGGCATAATATATAATTATATATACAATTAAATTTAACATATATAATTTATATTTCATATACATACAAATGTGAACATATCTTTTATAAAAATGCGCTCTCATTTTGCGTTTGGTTTTAGCATATGCTCGCAAATCGATAATTTTTAATTATTAATATCAATTAGGCATGTTACAAATATATTAGGTAATATTAAATAGCAATATACTGCTATATTTGTTACATCACCTAGATTGTACAAAAAGAATTCTTTATACACGAATTAATACTTAAAAATTTAACAACATGGAAAATTTGAATCTAGTATATCTTCACAGAATTTTGAAGCAAATTATACATATATAAGAAGGAGATTCTTCGCGATTTGTAACCTTTATCTCTTTTCATATATTAATATTAATTAATTATGATCTCACAGCTCTCAATGTTTTTGTGAAAAACATTGCTTTCCAAATAATGCAGTTATACGATCGTGTAGTATATTAATCATAATAAATGCACATCTCGTTCTCCAAAATAGTGCAATAAATTATGTATATCACATAGTTATCATATCGCATTTTAGACATTGTAACATCAAGTCCGATTTGGCACTTAGTTCTCACATTAAAAATTCTTGTGTAGAAGTCTGACTAGAAGATTACTGAGAACTATGTAGACCATGTTCTTGGGAATTCTCGAGGACGCGCTACTATAGCCCTCTAGGCGATGGTACACCTTCCTGTTGCCGAGGTTTTGAACAGGTCTGTAATTAAACTTCAGCGTGCCATTGCTGCTCTCCACGTGTCTGAATACGTTCATCTGCAAGCAGATTAAATATTATTATTAATTTATTATTCCAGTAGAATAATTATAAGTAAAAAGAAAATATTAATATGTAACATCTTAAAAAAATTAATGCTCACAGAAACAAACGTTCTATACATTTATTATTTATATTCAAATTACCTGCGCTTCCGACACTTTGAGTTTTTCAGTCATAACAAACCACAGTACAGATTCCTGGCATCCGGGTGTAGTTAACGATCCCTCGTAATGATAATAAGTCGTATGATCCGTTGGTAGGAATAATAAAGGTATCAGTTTGGTCCTTATGCGCGCCATGCTGTGCCCCACCCAATGCGATACCAGCCTCGTCGCCTCTACAATCGGCGCCAGATCCGGATTGTCATCTAATGATAACTATACGAAAATGATAACGAAACACGAAACATTAATTAATGTTGTGTCCGTGTACACTTGAAAGAATTTCCACTGTAGAAAGAAGTAAAAACACTAAAAACGAGTAACATATCATCACCTCAAATAGAACAGCGACCACGGCAACTCCGCCTTCGTGTTGCGCCGCTACGCTAAAATTCGCATACTTTTTATCGTAATGCACTAAATGCAACTCCAATGGATCACGTAAACCGTCCACGGTATGCTCTGCGCCCCAGTGAAAGTGCATTTGTTCCAGAATATATACCGATGACAGAATTCTGCCACTGAGATGGATTGGCACACTGCTATGAAACTGAATTTGCACTATGAAAAAATTTCAATTGAAAGATATTGAAAAGTACATAGGAAATATAGTTGTATTATTGCGGGATATATTGCGGACTCGTGCTCATTGATTCAATATCTCATATTGGACAAAGTTTTTAAAGAAATGTTCAACCAGAACGCTGATTGGAACAGTAACGTAATACAATCTATTTATACTTACCGGAATGTCCAGTGTTAATCAGCGTGCTAGGAAACGCGAAATCGTATCGATAGGTTTTAAGAGCACCGAGATCAATTCTTATGGCATCATCCGTCACAATATCAATCGGTGATTGCCTTTTCCCGTCGTACATATTCCCGGCCAGTTTTCTGGTCCTATGCAACCATTTACAAACTTGAGTAACATGTAGGCAGTATGTTTCACTTATTACAAAGTGTAACAGAATTTAATATTTATATTATAAAGTATCTGCTATTACTACGGAAAAAATACATTAAAAACCGAATTGATATATAAGTTTTAAAAGAACTACAATTTAAAGAGCCATAAAAGTTCTAAAAGGTATCTTTTTTAAAGATATTGTATTTCTGCGTTTGATAATATCAAAATAAGTTGCCGACATCATACATAATTATGGGAATTTTTATATGATTGCAATTATACAATGTAACTACAGCAGATATAAATTATTCTTAAATTAATAATAAAATGTTAGTTTATTGCTACTTGAAAAAATAGAAATGTGCTGTTATATTATTATTCACAGTCACAAAAATCTACATAGGTATATTAATAACACAGGCCCACAAAAAAAGAAAAGTTGTCTGCGCCATGGACTAGACCATGGTATTCCCATGTATTTTCGCCTGCTGAAACCGAATATGACCTCAGTTTTGCCCCTACACGTCAGGATTTTTTTCTACAGCCAAAAAAAGGTGTTTCGTAGGGGGCAAACACCTTGTTTTTGACTGTAGAAAAAAATCCTGACGTGTAGGGGCAAAACTGAGATCATATTCGGTTTCAGCAGGTGAAAATACTGGGAATACATGGTCTAGTCCATGGTGCAGACAACTTTTCTTTTTTTGTGGCCTGTGCACAGACTAGACCATGGTGCAGACAAAAGAAAAGTTGTCTGCGCCAACTAGACCATGGATTCCCATGTATTTTCGCCTGCTGAAACCGAATATGACCTCAGTTTTGCCCCTACCGTCAGGATTTTTTCTACAGCCAAAAAAGGTGTTTTGTGGGCAAAACATCTTGTTTTTGACTGTAGAAAAAAATCCGACGTGTAGGGGCAAAACTGAGGTCATTCGGTTTCAGCAGGCAAAAATACATTACCATGGTCTAGTCATGGCGCAGACAACTTTTCTTTTTTGTGGGCCTGTGTAATTTATATATAGTGTTCGAGATTACGAGCGTCATTATCATAGCTTAAAAACGCTAGACTTATCGCGACAGTCTTATCAAAGTCGAGGTTTATATCATTGCAAACTCGAGTCATTCTAGGAACTTCGTCGGCACAGCCTCTTCGGCGATCGATATTTACCTAGACGAGAGATAATCGCTAACCGGTGCATCTGAAACTTTGTCATAACAATTTCGCAAAATCTATAATATTAGTCTATCATTCCCGCTAACTGTTGCCAAGGGCCCGTAGTCTCTGGCACTTTCTTACAATCACCATGGCACTTGCCATTTGCCATTCGCGACTCGTCAGTCTGTCGTTGTCAATCATCCGTTTGGCAGTGGTCAAGTCAATCGGTCATTTCGGTCGCGAGAAGTAAAAATACGGTGAACGAGAATGTAACGTTAGCGATTTCGATCCGAAACACTCTCGCCTTTATTTCCTTATAAATTTTAAACCTTGTTTAAGTTGTTTTCTTTGTTTATTCGTTATACTTTGGCTATTAAACAAAGTGTCGCATACGCTTTTAGGTATTAGTGTCAATGTCAGTGCGTCCCATTACGTCTCCATTTCTTTCTTACGCGCCGCGCAACATATAGATACATTTAATAATTATCAATACTTTCTTAATGTTATGGGTCTTCAAAATCTAAGCCACGGACACGTCTATGTTAAATGTTATCTCATTCTAAACACTTTGCGCTAAAACATTGACGCAGCAGCGTTGAACGTGCGAACGTGCTATTTTAATGATAATAATACATTCCGAAATTATGTCAACATTATTGATACGTTAACGCGCTATGATTGGTTAGTATCGAATTACTGTTCGAAGCAGGAAGACAACGATAACTCACAGCATATACGGAAGAAATAAAAAAGATATATGTCATCCGTAATAAAATTCCCTAATGTACAGTTTTTCACGTATATTGATAATACATTCCGAAATTATGTTAACATTATTGATACGTTAACGCGCTATGATTGGTTAGTATCGAATTACTGTTCGAAGCAGAAAGACAACGATGACTCACAGCATATACGGAAGAAATAAAAAGATATATATCATCCGTAATAAAATTCCCTAATGTACAGTTTTTCGCGTATATTGATAATGATCTTATTTTTGCACTTTTCGTCTGCATACGCATATGTTCATATATTACATTTTTCATAATATATTTTCTGTCTATTCGTATCTTTTATTTAAATAACTTTATAACGAGAGGTACGTCACGGTATTTGCCTATTCTGAAGTGCAAAGTCCTTATATTCAAGATGATTGTCGACGACAGTCACGGTTGATGCAAAGTAATTGCTCTCAAGAGACCTGATCTAATGGAGAATCGTGTAAGACCTTCTACTCCCGGATCCTCTTGATCGAGCAAATCGTGTGACTTGCCTTCTTTACTTTATTTGCAGTAATTAAAATTGTAACAGAAACTAAGAAGACATATCTATAAAAATTTATAATTATAAAATACATAGATTAAACTCGCAGTAATATTAATTTACGCACATATGTTGAGATATAGATATATACTAAATGATGAAATATTCGGATAACAGATAAAATATTCAGGAGTATATTGAAGAGAGATTGTAATATAAAAAAAAACATTTTTATATTTTAAATACCACTTGAGCAATAATATTTGATGTTCGTAGTTAAAACATATAAGATAAAACGCATCAAATTCTTCTAGTATAATAAACATGTATAAATATATTAATTGTAATAAAGTTATAAGTTTCCCCAGAAAATTTACTTGTATTTCAAGTCTCACGGTACATTATATCGAATAATATATTTTTACTTAGAAGCTGTTTTGTTATACTAATATACACATACTTGATTTTGGTATTCAAATACTTTTAACTGACATTTAAGGTTGCTGTTATTAGGTCGCTAATGACTTGAATGTAAGTTTCATATAAGCTAGATGAGGAAAATTGTATCACATTTTATGCTTATCGCGATTAAAATTCCGCAAACATCGATATTGAAATCGCATGAAATCACTTCTCATTCACTTGATCGATTTTATCAATCGGTACTTTCTTCGTACATTCTTGAAGGTTTATCATCATTAAGATAAAATTATTGTGTTGCATAGTTAAAATTTCCGATAAAACTGTCTGGCAAGGTAGGAAGCTAATGATATGTGGAAGCATATCATTCTCTCCATGACCCTGGCCTAATATCGATAATGCTTAATTTCTGTTTAGATAAAAGCTTAAGTTTAGGAAATATTTCATGCACCTTCGGCATTGTGTGACGTTAATAGGTGAATTATAAATACATTTGCATGGATATGTAAACAGCGTATAAAACTTTCGTCGTAATCTTATATAATTACATTTTTGCCCCAATATCCCCAGTCAGATGCTTCCGATGTTTGTAAACCTGTAATTATATAATACTCGTTAGTTTCTTTGAATTAAAATTGATACTCCTTTTTTAACAAATAACTATACTCTCTAGAAATAAGCTTTAAGAGTGTAATGGTATAATCTAAAACTCTAAAACTCTAAAAACATGCAATGCACAAATAAAATTCGCAACAATTAAGCGTTATTAGATCATCCTAACAAACAATTAAAATAGTTAATCGAGTTAACCTTGTATACAGAAATGAATAAAACAAAACATATCTAACTGAGAATGATTTTTACATCGAATTGTTAACTTTAAAACAGTATTCACAAAATAATAATGTTTATGCTTTAGATAGAACAACTTTTTTTCATCTGGGACTTTTTTCGGAAAAATTTTGGTTATTATTTATGTTATTAATATTTAAATAATTACTTATTATAAATTTCAACTATATTGAAAAAATAAAACAAATTAACTCTCAAATATATTAATGTCAATATTAACGCCATTAGTCTTCAATTAATATTACTACTCAATTAATAATACTATCGATCACAGTAATTATGATTGCCATTGAAATTAATTTTACACAAACTGATAGGCGCATAATAAGGTAATACATTCCTGTTAGTGATCTCCATAATTAACAGTACGCCTCAATGTAATAATTCCGACTTGTTTCAATCCGGCTGCTCGCCGCGGTTTCAGCATTACATGCAAATTCGTTCAAATGAGACAAATTGCGGAGAAACGTGAGCACTATAATAATCGCGATCTAAAGCCGGCGCTGACCTCGTGCTCGCAATATCAATTTCACGAGTTCGCACGAACAGTTAATAAAATATAATTATTTCCACGTCACTGCCACGCGAACGGTTCGCCATATCGCGAGCGTGTGTCCGTCCCATTGGGCCTAATAAGTAATTGAACCGCGCACGACAGAAACAGAATGACCTCATTGACCGCTCGGGACCCGCGACGAATTTGTTCGCACTTATTCCTAATCCGATTCTCGTCGCGGCCGGGAAGAAAGTGACGCGGTGCGAGGAATAAAGCGATCGGTCCGCGAAAGCCGTCCATGCGGCCGGCAATTAGATCACAATCGGCGGGATAACGCCGGCGCTTTCTAGATCAGCGCACCGGCCGCAACAACGGCCAAATCATTCAAACGACCCGCAGATTTTAATGATGCATAATGCACGCTTCCGCTGCGGGGATAGGGCGTAAGACCGGCTATATCGGCATATACGAGTTTCGCTCATAGTTAGGGATGCTTAAGATATAGTTCGATATTATAGACATATGAGCCTTCGTCTACGATTCTCGTGCATTTCTCTTGTTAAAAAGTGATTACTTTGTGCACTACATTGGCGCATTACCTCTTAATAAATCACCATTACTCTTTTCGACAAACCTATTGCGATAGAATTTTAAAAATTGATCCTTTTGTTTCCCTCTATTACTCTAAACACATAAGTTTCATCATTATCAAATTTGGAGAAAAAACTAGTTTTACAATCTCAAACTTTGGGATTAAAATACTTTTTCCAGTAAAAATATTTATCTTGAAATATTCTTTTATCATATAAATTTTTAAATAATAAATATTATTTTTTCTACATATAATTTATTCAAGTAGTAGTGCTTTTTGATAGGAAAATTTAATAATGATATTTTTGGAAATTTAAAATAGAGTTTAAATAAAAAAATACAAAATTAATATCGCTAGCTGTGTTCGTGAGAAACTATATAAAACAGTAGTAATGAGAATTTAAATAAATATATACTCACGGATTTGCAAAAGTCTTGAAAAAAAGAAGTGAGCTTTTACATAAGAATGAGAAAAATATATGAAATTATTCCCCATTTACATATTATGAATGACTATCAAAACTAGATAACGGTTGCAAAAATTTTTCGAAAAAATGATTAAAATGATAAATTATTAGATTAAGTATCTAATCATATTACAAATATTTCAGACACCCAAGAAATGGCAAATGCATTAATAAGAGAAGATATTCTGAGAGATATTCTTCTTGTGTCTATACTAATTTCTTTAATCGATATTTTCTCTGATTAAGCGAAGTGACAAAAGAGTAATCACGGGCGGGAATCAGCTATCGCAGAGTAGAAGAGCCCTTACCTAGAAGAGCGATTAGGCAGAAGAGACGCATCGCAGGGAACCACCTGAGACTATCGCGATGGGTGACACACGAGCGCGATGACGACGAGTGTACGACTGATGAACGCGACGTAAATCTAACTGATAACCCCGAGTTATACTAGGAGCTATCGCATGAGATTTAACGTATACACGGGCTATGTCAGGTCATAGTCATCGCAGTATGCAACTGACCGACCGACCGACCGACCATTTGATTATCAGCGCATTCTGTTAACGATAACGTAAAGAGGAGCGGTGAATGCTCGCTCTCCCTTTTAATTCGTCAAGGTGGATTACTTTTCGTACAAATAGTCAAATGCGTTCATTCATCTGTATTAAACGGTCGTGATTCGGACGTGATTCGAACGTTGCAGAGTGATTCATTCAATCTACATTGACTGATTGAATGAATGCACTTTTATGTATCAATCGTTGCCACGAGTAATATACGTTCTGAGAAAAATTAAAACGCATAATGAGAAGGAAAAAGGCATAAAGATTGCAGACCTATTCTTTTTGATTATAATACCTGAGACTTCTTGCAATTTTTTTCTTTTCTATCTTCAAAGCCGGCGCAAAAAGTGTGACCAAACGCACTGTTAAAAGAAAGACTTTGTGAATTAACATTCGTAATGTAATTAAAATTTGTGACAAACGAGTAAGACGTTGCATTTTCGTCGCAACAATGCCGTCATCGCGCGTTAGCTGAAGCGATCAACCAAGTAAAATTAAATTCGCGAACAAAGCATGGTCCAAATCTTAAATTTAGACGCGCGGTTTATATGCGTTCATCAGCCGATCGACGTAAGTATTCGGTCAGCAGGTAAGTATAAGCGCAGCGCTACCGCCATGTTATGTGCATCTTGCATTCACTTAAAATAAGTCATCGTCATCAAGTCACTCATACACAACATTCTCAGAAGTCATATTTACAGAAATAAGTTTATTAGCGAAATGATATTTATAAGTGCAAACATCTTTCTTATTTTGAAAAAGGGTATTATAAAGCAATAAATTCTTACAAGCCAGTTTCTATTAGCGATTAAATAATTAAAAATTTTTAAATGTCAAATAGATAGTTACAATATTAAAAGAACAAGAAATCTTTTTAGTGGTTATATTTTTCAGAAATTTGAGGAAACAAAATAAAAAACAAATTAATGTGTTAAATTAAATATTAATTTTGCGAGCGATAAAAAAAAAAAATGACAATATCAACATAAAAACTAAATTCTTGCTAATTTAAACGAAATTTTGTGCTGTTTCGGAATAAGATTAATATATGTACTCACGCATTACTATTCTCTTTCTCTTTTTCAAAAAATATATATTATTTCCTTTTATTTTGTATTTAATTATGTGTAAAAATTATTACTTAATTATGTGTATAAATAATTATTACTTATTTTTTACTTGTTTACTTGTGTTCAATATTGAAATATTGCATACGTTCACTTTATGCGTTTAGAAATTAACATTTTTAATGTCTTTAAAATGCCGGTAATAATCAG